>NW_027176215.1:307500-317500 GCF_023055335.1 Clinocottus analis | reverse complement strand
TCAGCTCATTTCAGAGAAGAAACACTCCCAAAATGAGAAAGTAGCAACACGAGTGAACACTGAGTAAAGACGAAGGGAAAGTAATTCTTTTACAGCGTCCTCTGCTCTGACATGCCACGCTATATATAGCGTAGCATGCACGCTATATATAGCGTAGCATGCATGCTCATATCCACACAAGGTTATTGTCATAATTAACACGGCAACATGTCCCAACATGCTGGAACACATGACGGGTCCTCTACACACTTCTGGGGGCGTAAGGAGGGAAAGGAAAATGGCAGCTCCTCGCCTGGGAATGTGAGGCGCTTTCATTGTGTACATGCCAGGACTACAAAAGCAAATGGAGGTGGGACACGTTGGGGCTTCATGTCGGGTCACTCGTCTTCCTCCCTCCGGCCCTGTGAGGGTTTTGTACTTCCTGCTTCACGATCACATCGCATTGATTGTGTCGGTGTAGCTGAAAGCTGGAAGCCATCTTGGATTATACAGCGCATCCTCTGTCAATCACCTTGTAGCCCCGCCCCTAAAGTGTTGCCTGCTTTATGGTCTGTTTGACTCTAAGAGACCATAATGTACTAAATAAACATCATGCTGTATAGAAGAAGACTTGAAACTAGAGATTGAGACATAAACTCATGTTTACAATGTTTACTGAATACATCAAGAGAGAAGTAGAGTCACTTATATAGACTTCTATACAACCAGAGGAGTCGCCCCCTGGTGGTCAGGAGAGAGAATGCAGCTTTAACACATGAAGCATAGACTTCTATACAACCAGAGGAGTCGCCCCCTGGTGGTCAAAATAGAGAATACAGCTTCAACACATGAAACATATACTTCTATACAACCAGAGGAGTCGCCCCCTGGTGGTCAGGAGAGAGAATGCAGCTTTAACACATGAAGCGTAGACTTCTATACAACCAGAGATTGAGACATAAACTCATGTTTACAATAATTCACGCTGGAAACAAACATTTGTCTTTTGCTTAACGTGTTTAAATATAATTGAGAAAAGGAAGTTTGTGGCGTGGACGCTGATAAAACAGGAAGTGGGGTCAAATAAGAAAACGCCTCCCCAGAAAGAGGCTGGTCAGGTTTTATGGTCCAGTCTCCTTCATGCCTTTTGATTTAAATGCTGTGTTCTGGTCCCGCGGTTCACGAGCCGATGGATCAAAAAAAAGAGCGGCGCTCATTGTTTTATGTGTTTTAAGTCGACGCCCATCAGGGAAACCGCCCCGACGTCTCCGCCTGAAGCTCGTCAACTATCCGGAAAAGCAGCAATTTCGTAACATTTCTGCCGCGTCGGCACATTCTGGCCAGCGAGCCGTGAACGCCGCTCTCATCCGCGGAGCGTCAGCGACAACGTTTCCATTAGTCCTCGTCTCCACATCGCAGGCTTCTGACTTTGAGCGAGACGAAACTTCTTCTTTTTTTTTCCGAAAGTTTTTGACACGGGTGTCAATTCCTCGAAGATTTAATCAATGTTGGTTTCATGCAATGTGCGTACGAAAAAAGGTGGAAGGTTACACAAAGTGTGCGCGACTTGGTGATCCGTCGGGCTGTGGACCAATCGGAGGAGAGGAAGCAACAAGTTGCAAAACGTCCAGTTTGTCCATTCGTGAAGGAAACGCTGACATCGGGAGTTTAATAAGAGACAATTAATGAATCCAGTGTTTCTGCCACATGTCCTCTAACAGTGAGTGTGTGTGTGTGTGTGTGTGTGTGTGTGTGTGTGTGTGTGGGTGTGTGTGTGTGTGTGTCAGGTTAGTTGGGATCTCTCTGTTTCCGTCTATAAATAAAAACACACCTCCATCAGCGGTCATCTGCAGGCGGGTAATTTATTCCCTCAGGCCTGCCTCTCAGGCGTCACAAAGTTTGAGCTCAAACTGAGGAAGAGGAGAAAGAGGAGGAGGAGGAGAAGGAGGAGGAGGAAGAAGAGGAGGAGGAGGGTTGAATCAAATGTGAAAAGAAAAGATGACTAATGTGTCGGAGAGGAAACGGCTGACGACAGTGATGTTCCTGCAGAGGAAACGCCTTCGGACTAATTCCACGACTCAGCAAAATCTTTTTTAAACATGTCAGCTGCAGGAATCTGTGTCAACATTTAACCGTCGTGCTGTTCTGATCTCTGCTTGGAAAGCAGATGAATTCAGCTGTTTACCTCCACGTCTCCTCTTCCTGTGTTCGCTGAGACCGACGAGGGGCTTCGGGTATCGAACCCTCGTCCCTTTGACCCGAAGACGTTGGCGACCTCGTTCGACCGCCGAGGGGTTCAGAGGGACTCGTCCGGTCGTTCGGCCGCCTCAGACCTCCAGAACCCTCGAGCACCTTGCAGGTCTGCAGGGTCTTCTAGACCTGAAGCGGGTGGAGCCGGACCCAGAGAGGCTTCTGGGATCTCTGTGGACCGGCGGCCATCTTCCTTACAGAGTTTCCTTAGGGTGGCCTTTAGGACCAGATATGGTTCTTGGGCACGTCATGTTTTTGTTGTGAGAGAAAACAAATCCAGTGGAGTCGCCTCTCATTCGTATTCATGTTCATTTCTGGACTCTGGACCTCTGGACGCCGATGATGAAGGTGTGACGAAGAGGACGCCGGACCATTCTGCAGAATGCTCGATCAGAACGATCGATCGACGATCAGTCCGTCTGCTCGTGTTTGGCTTCCGGTTGCCTTCCTCATGAACTGTGTTGTTGTTGTTTGTGTTGTTGGGGTGAAGCCGTCCTTCTCCCCCCGTGAGGTCAGATATTAAAAAAAAAAGTTTGATGACTCAGCGTTTTCTGGATCTGAGCGGCTCGACAGCGGCAGCTTGTTCCACAGGTGTCGACACGATGGACTAAGTGAAGACATGCGGCGAGGCGGCCAGGTGGAGGGGGGGAGGGGCGGCGGCCCGAGGGACCTCCGGCTCGCTCGCCACCTGGAGACGTCCTTTATGCCCCTCCCCCCTCTTTCCAGCTGAGCGGCTCCTGATTGGCTCCCGATTGAAGTGGGCGTCGCTGCTCGTCAACAGGGACCAGGTCGTAAATCCTGCGAGAGCGATTCATCCTCAGCTCGCAGACGTTAACGGCTCCAGGATTCACAAGGTGACCTCACGGACAGCAGGTACGAAACAAACACCAAACATCCATTTCCCCCAAAACAGAGCAGTTTCGTTACGGGAATAAACTTAAAAAAGTAAAATTTTAATCAATATAATACAAGTCATTATCTCTCTCTCTCTCTCTCTCTCTCTCTCTCTCTCTCTCTCTCTCTCTCTCTCTCTCTCTCTCTCTCTCTCTCTCTCTCTCTCTCTCTGATCACAATCTGCTGTTTATCTTTTCTGTCCCACATACTTCTCCTCTCCTTCCTCTCCGGGTTCATAATCACTACAAGTTTTTAATCAGATGTAATCAACTCAGCAGGATCAGCACAGTGAGCTGCTCCCCTGCCTTATATACAAAAAACACCGTCACACACACACACACACACACACACACACACACACACACACACACACACACACACACACACACACACACACACAATGAGCGATTAGCTTGTTAAGCAGAACAAACTCCCCTCATGCAGTAAACTTGTTTGTTTGCTGCAGGAACACGGAGACGGATGTAGCTCACGTTTAAGGACTTGCAGCGCTGCATTGTGGGAAGTTAGCTCCTTCATCGCTTGACACCATAACAGACGTCAACATGCATGTATTCACACTGTTTTTGGTCTCCTTTGGTTCCTGTGAAGTAAACCAAAATGTAAAGATTTTAAACTTAATCGTGCGTTTGTTTTGGGGACTACTTTCAGCGGCGGATGAATCCGCCTGTGAAGCTCCAGTGAACAACGATTCATACCTCAATAATCAAGAGCTCACCTGCTAGCTCTCCGCTGTAGCCAGCTAGCGCTGCTGCTAGTTCCCCACTGTAGCCAGCTAGCACTGCTGCTAGTTCCCCATTGTAGCCAGCTAGCACTGCTGCTAGTTCCCCATTGTAGACAGCTAGCATTGCTGCTAGTTCCCACTACTGCTGCTGCTGCTGCCCGCATTCCCGCTGCCCGAGTTGATACCATCGGCGATTGTCGGGGAGCTAGCAGGGAGCTAGCAGGGAGCTATTAGAGAGCTATCAGGGAGCTATCAGAGAGCTAGCGGTGAGCTAGCAGCAGGTAGTAGCGTGCTCGTAACCCAGCTTTTACGGTGTTCTGTCATCTTAGTGCTTCGGTGGTAAAAGACAGAAACACAACAAATGAAGCCATGGACGCTAATACTCGTTAGCGGCAGCATTTCCGTGCTGCTCTGGAGGAACGTTTTAGCAAACGGCGACGCTGTGATGTTAAACTTCAGGGAGTCCCGTCACACCCTCCTCCCTGGACGCCCCGTCTCTGCGTGGGTGAGTATGGAAGTGAAAGATTCTGCAGAAGCCTTCACACAAGTCACATTCTTGTTTTTTTTGCAGCACATTTTCGCTTCATGTGGCGCCCGAAAAAAAAGGAAATCACCGGCAGCCGCCGCCGCCACAGCTGTCGGCGGTGGCGGCGGCGGCTCCGGCAGAAGGCCGGCGGGGTTACGGCTCGCGGCGCGTGGAGTGCAGAGCGGCGCGAGTCGATAAGATGAGGAGGAGACAGTGTGTGTGGAGACAGATGGCGGTAAACAAAGTGATGATAAGTAACTAAACTCAACACTCAACCGGCAGCTGAACGCCGCTCGGGGGTCTCTGAGGAAATCTATGAAAAGGGAAAGGCGCTCCTCACATCTTGTGTGTGTCTAAGACTTCTCTTCCCAACTCTCCCGGGTTCTCCTCCTCCTCTCCATCGCACTTTTGGGAGGTGACACCGGCCCGCCACTCCGGAGCCGAGGAATAAATAAAGCGAGGGGTTTTTTGTAGCCGCTGCTGCTGCTGCTGCTGTTGCTGCTTCGCGAGTAGAATTGATCCCCAGCGAGATGTGGACTTTCTTCCATCTGCTCGCCGCTAATTAACAGGCAAGAGCTTCCCAGAAGAGGAACCCGCGCTGCTCTTCGTCCCTCTTCCTCCTCCTCCTCCTCCTCCTCCTCCTCCTCTTCGTCCTCCTCGGCGTCGGATCTGCAGGGAAACAACACACCGGCCTCGGCAGACGCTTTCAGCCCGCGAGGTGAGACAGCCAATCAACGAGCTCGCTGCTTTAATCGTGAACGGTGAGGCGCCGCGGCGGGTTTTTTTTTTTCACGAGTCCAACACCTGAACTCTCCTGAGGGAACAGACTGCAGATGTCTCATGTTTCATATCAGCAAGCAGAATCTGGAGGTGGACAATAACTAAACATTACATAACTGTCGTGTTCTCAAAGCTCTGCTCATCTGGAGAAAACCTCAAATTTAAATCTTGTTTAATATAAGAAGGGTTTCAAATCTTACTCTCTCCTCTGAGAAGAGAAGAACAAGAGGTGACAGCTACTTGGAATAATAAGTGACCTTGATCTGACCTTGTAAAAGATTTCTGCCGGCTGGGTACAAACCCAACGATTCAGGACACGACAACCAGGAAGTGATGCCAAAAGAGCCAAAAGAAACGACGATAAAGAGACTGAAAAGACTAGAAAGACCAGAAAGAGACACTAAATGACAACAGCAACACTAATCGACCACAAAGACACTCTAAACAACCACAAAGAGACACAAAGTAATCACAACGAGACACTAATCAACCACAAAGAGACTCTAATCAACCACAAAGAGACTCTAAAACCACCAGAAAGAGACTCTAATCAACCACAACGAGACACTAAACGACCACAACGAGACTCTAAACGACCACAAAGAGACTCTAATCAACCACAAAGAGACACACAGTAACCACAACGAGACTCTAATCAACCACAAAGAGACTCTAAACCACCAGAAAGAGACTCTAATCAACCACAACGAGACACTCAACAATCACAACGAGACTCTAATCGACCACAAAGAGACTCTAAACGACCACAAAGAGACTCTAAGAGAGTCTAGCAGCAGACTAACTCAAGTCCAGCATCAGACTAACTCGAGTCCAGCAGCAGACTAACTCGAGTCCAGCATCAGACTAACTCGAGTCCAGCAGCAGACTAACTCGAGTCCAGCAGCAGACTAACTCGAGTCCAGCAGAAGACTAACTCGTCCTGTGGAGCTGCAGCTCTCCGTCACTGAGAACATGCAGCGTCTGGAAATCAGCTCATGAAAGAGATGCTGATTCAGGCCGAGCCGCGTGATTTGCAGCAGAGCTTCATTTGCAAAAATCATGACCGGGGCAATACGCCCGACAGCTGCGAGTGTGTGTGTCAGTGTGTGTGTGTGTGTGTGTGTGTGTGTGTGTGTGTGTGTGTGTGTGTGTGTGTGTGTGTGTGTGTGGATGACGGACAGGCGGGAGGGAGGCGAGGCAGAGTTACAGCTCAGTGGTACAGAAACACTTCGTTATAATGAAGAAAGCAGCAAAACTGAAGGAAACACCAACACGGGGGTTCGAGTCCTGTTGGAGGAAGGACGGCTTTTTTTCCTTTAGGACCGGTTTCTTTGGAGCAGGACCGGACCGGTCGTGTCAGTACAGACACCCCGGACCTTTCACAGGGAATACTTTACCAATCAGAACAAGAACACAGTGTCGCATTCAACTCAGGAAGAAAACTTTTGGTTTTTTGCAAAAACTTTATCACAAAAAATTTAAAAACCGCAGAATCAGCTTTAATGGCCATGTAGATTTGCACATACATGGAATTTGATTTCATTTACTTCCATTCGTCAAGACTTTTCTTCAAGATGTTTTCTTATCATGTTTTGTTCGCCTCGGAGGCTGAAACGGCTTCTGATGTCATCATTTACGTCGTGAGTTGTGTAACTGGCGTGTTGCGTGGAACTAGAGGCGCGTCCATGTTTCATGATCACGACTTCCTGCTTCAACACGCAGCCGACGCTTCTGAGAAGTTCTGGAGGACTTTGACACGGCAATACACAAACTTTATGAAGAATTCTTTATATATATTCTTTATATATATTCTTTATATATGTAAAGAATATATATATATATATATATATATATATATATATATATATATATATATATATATATATATATATATATATATATATATATATATATAAAATTCTTTATATATTTATTCTTTATATTATATTTATATATGATGAGAAAGCAGGAAGTGGAGTGTGAAGCGTTCTGAACCACACACACACACACACACACACACACACACACACACACAAACACACACACACACACACACACACACACAGACACTCACACACTCACTCACGCACTCACACACACACAGACATACACACACTCACATACAAACATACTAACGAGGACTCTCTCTCTCTCACACACACACACACACACGCACACTCACACACACTCACACACACACACACACACACACACACTCACACACACGCACACACACACGCACACTTCAGAGCTTCAGACTCTAATGTTTCATAAATAATCACGTTATGAATCTCCTCCGTGAGGAAGAGGAGGAAGTCTTCGTGTCGCTTTGCTTCTCCGACGCAGAAGAAATCTCAAACTTTTATTTTAGACAAAGTGAAAGCAGCGTCTCAGACTGAATGACTGTCAGAGACAGAAATATGAGTAACGGTTGCGGTAATATTATCAACCGATGCAATAAACCTGCTCTACTTCCTGCTCTACTTCCTGCTCTACTTCCTGGTCGGGGGTCACGCCGGGTCGTCGTCCTTTGTGGCGGCGTCATCGGCGCTGTGGGGGGTCGGGAGGCGTCCGAGTCCTCCACCTCTCCGAAGCCTCTGGTCCGCTCTGCAGTCGCCTGAACAAAAGGCGGATTAACCCGGATCAGTGAGGACGCATCACAGGTTCTGCACCTGACGCCGCTCTCCCTCTGAACCCTCAGCGGCTTCTGCTTTCCTGCAGACCAACACTTTCCATCCCACGCCGCCTCGCTGTCATCGCGGCGAGCAGAGATGCATTTAAACGTCATGGAAACAAAAGAAACGGGCGGAAGCCGAGGGAATCGAACGCCTCTTTTTCCCTGTTTGAGTCGTCGTAGGAACCTCAAATTAATTCCAATACTTGTGTTTATTGTGTGTATTTGTTCAGCAAAGTCTTGGGAAAAAAATGTATATCTGCAAAAAAATCTCTTTTAAAAGATATCCAGCATGATACGAGCCAGATTCTATAAAGAAAAAGCCTCCTGGAGCGTCAATAAGACACCTTTTTGGAAAGATTAGGACCTAAAGAATCAGAATCTGCAACAAAAATCACAATAAAACAAAGTCTTGGTCTGTTAGGAAGAAGTTTCAGTCAAGAAACTGTGTCGTTCTGTTCACAAATGGAAAAATGACGTATTTTATGGCAAAAGATTGTCTGAATGGGGCATGCTGGGACTTCCAAAAGGTTAAACAGCACATCAGCTTGACCTAAAAAAATCACAATAAGACAAAGCATTGGCATGTTAGGAAGGATATTCAGTCAAAACATGTTGTTGTTCGGTTAACAAATGGAATAAAAATACTTATTTTCTGACAAACATGGTCCCATTTAGGCCTGCTGGGTATTAAAATGTTGGACCTGCAGGTTGGGGTCGCTGATCGTAGAAAAAAAAGCAGAAGCTGCAAAGAAAACAACAACAATGAGAAGGAATCTTTAAAATGAGTCACTGAGCTGCTATTGGACAGTTGCGGTTTGGGGGCGGGGCTTAGCTCAGAAACCAATTAAAATCAAGTTTTTATGAACAGACGGAAACATGACGGGTATTCAACCTTCAATAACTCTTACACTTTTCCATTTACTAAAATATTATCTGGTGGGAAAGTTATGCATTTAATATTATGAGTCGTATTTGTTATATTTGTTTAAAACTTAATTCAGCCTCTGCTTCAGCTAAAGAGCGACAGTAATGACTCTTAAATTCAACTTTTTTTAAGAAACTTTTTGCAGGCAGGTTTAAAAAGTTTGTTGAAGACAAACTTTGAGAAATGAAACACAAACACTGAAAAGAAAAAGAAATGGAATAAAATACAAAAACAACTAAATGAAACAAGCGGAACGGGAAGAGCAAATAAAAATAGAAAGTGCTGCTCGTGATCATTTTTTTATTTTTAAAAACTGAAGCGCTTGTATTGGACGAGTCGCGCCGGCTCATTACTGGAGATACCTGCTCCAACGGGAGCGTTCAGAGGTGATCCGGCTCCTTTAATCAGCCGCGCGAGCAGAACGCCGCCGCGGCAACCTGGAAGCTAATAACAACAATAACACAAAATATATCTCAACACAACGGCTGCCGGAACGAGTCGTTTGTTAATTTTCATGAATAAAATTATCTCTTCATGCATTAAAAACCCTCTTAATGAGGAATTCACTCTTTGTTCTTTGTGTGTGTGTGTGTGTGTGTGTGTGTGTGTGTGTGTGTGTGTGTGTGTGAGTGTGTGTGTGTTTTCTCTTCGTTGCACGTCAGCGTTCAGCATTTGCTGGTTTCAGGT
Organism: Clinocottus analis; assembly: GCF_023055335.1. Classification (NCBI taxonomy): domain Eukaryota; kingdom Metazoa; phylum Chordata; class Actinopteri; order Perciformes; family Cottidae; genus Clinocottus; species Clinocottus analis. Next base: position 308,040 of record NW_027176215.1, on the reverse strand, counting down.
GTCGATGTTAAATCTGTGTAGAATGAAGTCAAACGAACACAAGAGTCCGCTAACGAGATTCAAAACAGACTCGAGGGGATTGTTTTAAAATAGCCAGAAGTCAGTCTGACCTTTGACCCCCGGCTCCAGCGCCGGCTGCTGATTGGCTGCAGCTGCGGCCGCTCTGCCAGGTGAGATCCGTAACGACTTCCTGTCATCTCTTCCCAGCTGTTTCAAACCAAACAGAGTTTCACTCTCAGTGGATGTGTTGATGCTGTGAAGGTTCAACTGCAGAGGAAAGATCCACAGAGCCGGTGCTGATCGTAGTCTTCTTCAGCTGATCGTGGTCTTCTTCAGCTGATCGTAGTCTTCTTCAGCTGATCGTGGTCTTCTTCAGCTGATCGTAGTCTTCTTCAGTCGATCGTAGTCTTCTTCAGTCAATCGTAGTCTTCTTCAGCCGATCGTAGTCTTCTTCAGCCGATCGTAGTCTTCTTCAGTCGATCGTAGTCTTCTTCAGCTGATTGTAGTCTTCTTCAGTCGATCGTAGTCTTCTTCAGTCGA
>NW_027176215.1:225000-292500 GCF_023055335.1 Clinocottus analis | reverse complement strand
AGGACCATGACGAGGACCACGATGAAGCCGAGGACCACGACGAGGACGAGGACCACGACGAGGACGAGGACCACGATGAAGACGAGGACCACGACGAGGACCACGATGAAGCCGAGGACCACGATGAAGACGAGGACCACGATGAAGACGAGGACCACGATGAAGAGGAGGACGTGATCACGTGACCTCCACGTTGTCGTTTTCCACTGAATTGTTCTCAACGTTGAAGCTAAAAACAAAAACACATCAAACTAACTGATAAAAAACTTCCACGCTGATGAAAGTAAACGTTTCTGTGATCACTTCCTGCTGCGGAGGTCCACGAGTCTCACAGGAAGAAAGAAAGAAAAGAAAAGAAAGAAAAGAAAGAAAGAAAAGAAAGAAAAGAAAGAAAGGAGTTCAGATGAAAGAGAAGAAATACATTTTCCATAACGTGTTGTTGTGGAGGATGAATGTAAACATGTGTTTATGTCTTCATGCAAATCTCTCCGTGTTCTCTGCTCCCTCAAGTCTTCATTACAGTTTACATCTTTCTCCTTGTTTCCTTCTATCCTTTTCCTCCCCTCCTCTTCTCCTCTCCTTGTTTCCTCTGCCCTAATATTATCACATAGTCTTTCCTGTTTCCTCTCCTCTTAGCTTTCCTTTCCTCTCATCTGTTCTCCTTCCCTGCTTCCTTTTCTCATCCCTCGCGCTCTGCTTTCTTTCCTCATCCCTCGCTCTCTGCTTCCTCTCCTCATCCCTCGTTCTGTTTCCTCTCCTCATCCCTCGTTTTGTTTCCTCTCCTCATCCCTCGCTTTCTGCTTCCTCTCCTCCCTTCCTCCCTCTACTCCCTCTCCTTTATTGCTTGCTCTGCTTCATCTCCTCATCCCTCACTCTGCTGCGTCTCCTCATACGTCCCTCTGCTTCCTTTCCTCATCCCTCGCGCTCTGCTTCCTCCTCTCCTCCCTCTGCTTCCTCTCCTCATCCCTCGTTCTGCTTCCTCTCCTCATCCCTCGCTCTCTGCTTCCTCTCCTCATCCCTCGCTCTCTGCTTCCTCCTCTCCTCCCTCTGCTTCCTCCTCTCCTCCCTCTGCTTCCTCTCCTCATCCCTCGCTTTGCTTCCTCTCCTCATCCCTCGCTCTCTTCTTCCTCTCCTCCTCTCCTCCCTCTGCTCCCTTCCTCCCTGATGACTCAGGCCTCCCACCATCTCCTTCTCTCTCCTCTCCATCGTCTCCTTCCTTCAAATCCTGTGCAACATAAACCATGACCCATCATATGAAAAGAAACTTCTCTCTCTCTAGTACGTTTTTTCTTTAAAAGAGGAGGAAGTAGAAAGAGAAACCTGTCGGTGAGTCACGGCGGCGTTGAGGCGCGTTTCCAGAAACAGGAAGTCCTCGGAGAGAAAACACAAAATGATCACAGCAGGTGCACTAAAGTGCTTTTTGGGGGGAAGGGGAGAATATTCTGGGCTCAAATGAAATGTGTCTATATCCCTCTTGGTGGAAGACAAAAGAAACACACACACACACACAGACAGACACACACAGACACACACACGCAGCTCGACAGGAAACACACGCCTCAGAGTTTAGGAAGCAGGAGGATGGAAATACAGTTGTTGTGTTTTAGCGTTAATACCTCGACTCCTCAGGGAGCGACAGATGAGCTGCAGAAACAAAACTCCCCACGGCTACACACACACACACACACACACACACACACACACACACACACACACACACACACACACACAGATAGAGACAGAGCAGGTGTAACACACACACATGGCAGTATTTTTACAGTTTTCCAGGCGCAGCGGGAAGATCTTCTATTTTCTTTTGTTTCAGTTGTTTCTCCTGAAAGTTCACAACGACTTCGGCTGTTTGAGGAAGCGACGGATCCTCCGATCCTTCAATGCTCCTCCGATCCTCTTCTGATCCGTCTTTTGATTGTCTTCCGATCCTCAGATCTTTTGATCCTCAGATCTTTTCGATCCTCAGATCTTTTCGATCCTCTGACCCTTCGATCCTTTGATCTTCCGATCCTCCAATCGTCATCCGAATGTCTTCCGATCCTTAGACCTTCTGATCATTCGATCCTCCGATCTTCGGATCTTCCAATCGGCTTCTGATCTTCTGATCTTTTTGCTTTGATCCTTCGATCCTCCGATCTTCTGATCGTCTTCAGATCTTCGTCTTCGTCTCCGATCCTTCGATCTTCCGATCCTCAGAACTTCCGATCCTTTTCCTCCGATCCTTTGATCCTTCGATCGTCCGATTTTCTGATCTTCAGAACTCCCGATCTTTTTGCTTTAATCCTTCGATCCTCCGATCTTCTGATCGTCTTCTGATCTTCCAATCCTCCCATCCTTCGATTTTCCAATCCTCAGAACTTCCGATCCTTTTCCTCCGGTCCTCCGATCCTTCTCCAATCCTTCGTCTCCGCGACAAAAAGTTCAAACCCCAAACTTTCTCCGCACTCATTGAGTTGCAGTCGTTATCGGGCGTTGACGCATTATTTCACGAGTGAGCTCCAATCAGCGCCGCGCCCTGCGGCTCTCCGCCGGTTCCGCCCTCATTACTCGCCGCTTGTTTAGCGTTTAGCCGCCGCTCTGTTGTGTCTGGCGGCTCGCTTCGCTTCACCCGCCTCGCTGTTGCTCTTCATCTCATTTGCCTCCGTCGCTCATCGACACGGTTATTTACCGTTTGTTGTTGCCGTCGCCGGCGCGGCGCCGCCGTCGTTATCGCTGCGCTAACGAACGCCGGCACCTTTTCCTTTCTCCGCCGCCGTTGCGACGACATCGATGGAGTCGACTCGGAGCGTCTGCGCGGGCGAAGCGCCCGAAAAAAAAAACAAATGAAGTCTTTCCCGGAGAAAAAGGGAAGTCGTCTAATGAGTCGTCGTCGCTCGGCAGCTCGGGGGGCTTCACGCTTCTCGCTTCTCGCTTCTCGCGCTCGCCGTCTGAGAAACAACCGGATCGTTGGCTTCAAAGAGCGCAGGCGGCGAGGAAGGAGGGAGAGCGAAGGCCTTTGACTCCTCTCCTCGTCCGTCCCTCTTCCACTTCCTGCCAAAAACGAGGAGGAGAAGAAGAGCTCAAAGCTCGGGCTCGGTAATGAGGCGGCGCCCCGAGGGAGAAGAGCCCACGCGCCGGCGTATTCCCGATCATCTCAGCGGCTGTAATGGACGAGGCCCGGCGGCGGCGGCGGCGGACGTGACGGGTACTCGCTCCGGCGCCGGTCCGTCGGTCAGCCGGCTGCCGTGAGTTCATGTGACGGACGTTTAGAACAAGTCCTCTCGCTTTCTCTCTCGCTTCCTCCCACCGGAGCCCCGTTAGCTGTCGTCTTAGCGGATGCTAATCATCCACTGAAAGGACAAAATGCCAGACACACAACAAACAAGCAAACAAATAGCGGAGTCATGCTCACTGCAGTCGAGCGCTGGGATGCATATTGCTGTTCATAATTCATCCATCAGATGAATAAAAGAGCAAAACGTCAGCTGTCCTGAGGCCTTTAATTGTTTGAATGACAGGTTATTACCTGTGTGAGTTATTTGAGGCGTTCATTCTCAGCAGTAATTACATGTAATTGTTCTTTCTTTCACTTCTTTTTCTTCTCCAGTCGTCCAGGACTTGGTTCTGCCTTCAAGATGTCTGATGAACAACCGTTATGTTTTTATATTCATTAACGTTCTGCGGGTCGGATCGGCTCTGAAGAGACGAGCGAGCCTCTGAAACGTCTCCTGCGATGAATCCAGCCGTCAAGAAAACAAGAAAATAATAAATAATGATGATATTCAAGTGAAAATCGGAAAAGAAACATAAAATAACACAAATATTAGAAATCATTTGAGGTTCATACGACGACTGAACATCGGGAACAAGGAGGTACAGAAAGACTTAAAACTAAAATTTGATAGTGTTGCTTTGAAGTGATGTCATCCTTTTATGTCCCTTTAAGTCATTTTAAGTCATTTTATGTCCTTTAAAGTCATTTTGTAAGTAATTTTAAGTAATTTTACATTTTTTTAAGTCATTTTACATCCCTTTACTTCCTTTTATGTCTTTTTATGTCATGGTAAGTCATTGTATGTCCTATAAAGTCATTTTGTAAGTAATTTTAAGTCCTTTTACATTTTTTTAAGTCCTTTTACATCCCTTTAGTTCCTTTTATGTCCTTTTACGTCATTTTAAGTCATTGTATGTGCTTTAACGTCTTGTTTTAAGTCCTATTACATCCATTTACGTCCTTTTAAGTCATTTTACATTTTTTTAAGTCATTTTACATCCCTTTACTTCCTTTCATCTCCTTTTACGTCATGGTAAGTCCTTTTATGCCATATAAAGTCATGTTTTAAGTCATATTACATCCGGTTACATTCTTTTTAAGTCATGTTTTGTCATTTTACATCCTTTAAGTCCCTTTACATCCTTTTAAGTCCTTTTACATGTATGTACTTGCTTTTTGAATCCTTTTACTTCCTTTTAAGTTTTTTCAAGGTCTGTCTGTTGTTCCTTGTCACGTTCTTTCATTCTCTTCTCTTCCTTTTGTTCTTCTCTGTTCGTCTGCGTCGTTGCTTTGCTAGAGCACTTAGTAAAGGCTGTTTTTAAAGGCGCCATATTTAACAACGTTATTATATTATTAGCACCATAAAGGCTCCTGCAGCAGGCAGACAGGTGTCGAGGAGCTCGGCGGTTTGTTGCTCGTCTCCGAGGAGCGCTTCAGAGAAGAAACGAATAAAGATCCAGACGTTTGAATCGGTTTCTTTGAGAAGCGGCGTCTTTGTGGCGCTGAACGATGGCGTCTCTCTGCTCGCGTCTGCAGCTTCACAAACAATCCGCTTCAGTCGCCTCCTTCTGCGTCAGCGGCGGCTGAATTTCAACAAATTTGTGCACTTCTTTTTTTTGATGATCGCCTAATTATTCCTTTTTCATTTTCGGTTGCGTCTCTAATTCCACGGCCGCTTCATCTTCCTCCACGGAGCAGCTGCGGCCCTCAGTTCTGCCTGTCAGGCGCGGGACGCGTCTGATCGGCGTTGGCTGGAACACAGATCGGGTTCGACGCGCTCGTCTCGCCTCCGAAAAGCCGTCTGCTCGTTGTTGTTTGTTTGCCTCTCGGGGTGAAAACATGCGGCGCTTTTAATTCCCCCCCCCACTCGCCTCCGGGCCGGGCGCTCCGGTGGCGCCTCGTTCTCCTTCAGGTGCTCAGAGGCGGACCGGAGATCAACCTGTCGCCCGCACGGCTGCACCGACAGAGGCCGAGGCCCAAATCTACATGAGGACTTTGTCCAATTATATTCTCTCTGAGCGTCACGCATGAGCTCTCTCTCTCTCTCTCTCTCTCTCTCTCTCTCTCTCTCTCGCTCTCTCTCGCTCTCTTTCTCTCTCTCTCTCTCTCTCTCTCTCTCTCTCTCGCTCTCTCTCTCTCTCTCTCTCGCTCTCTCTCTCTCTCTCTCTCTCTCTCTCTCTCGCTCTCTCTCTCTCTCGCTCTCTCTCTCTCTCTCTCTCTCTCTCTCTCGCTCTCTCTCTCTCTCTCGCTCTCTCTCTCTCTCTCTCTTTTGTCACACTGCAGGATGAGACGTGTTCAGAGTCTGGAGGCGTGTGTGTGTTAGAGTGTGTGTGTGTTTGTGTGTGTGTGTGTGTGTGTGTGTGTGAGAGTGTGTGTGTGTGAGTGTGTGTGTGTGTGTGTGTGTGTGTGTGAGAGAATCTGAGTGTCAGAGTGAGTGAGTGAATGACTGCGCGTGTGTGTGTGTGTGTGCGTGTGTGTGTGCGTGTGTGTGTGTGAGTGAGTGTGTGTGTGTGTGTGTGTGTGTGTATCCATGAGTGTGAATGGAGCTGCACTTCTGTTGATTGTAACTTTGGTGCGTTTCATAATATTTCTTCACATAGAAACAGACAAAGTGGTGAAATAAACACCTTTGTGTGTATTTTGTGAGATTTCTTTCCACTTAACAAAAACAAAATCTCTGAATGGGACGCATGAAAAACAATGTGTTTGCAGAGGGTCTCGTCCTGGGGGACAGCAGACGAGTACAAACTGATGAAAAAAGGATGCAGAAATAAACACACAACTCAGATATGAACATGAGATTATTGGCAGTTCTGTCCGCAAGACGACGAGCAAACGATTCAAATCACTGGAAGGCGTTCGGATCCATTAGCGCTCGGTTTAAAATGCGTTGATGTCCACAATTATTCTGGATTAGGATACAATGGCCGTCTGATTGCTGACGTAAGAAGATGGAACGGTTCGAGTTCAAAGGTGTCATTTATCGGCCGAGTCCAGCTGATGACAATTTGAGTCGGTCGCTACATCCGTTCTGGTCACATTGTGCTCCACGAATAGCGCTAATAGATCTCGGGGACGTCGCTAAAAATGATTTCAGAGCGTAAAGTAAGATCCATGTCAGTGGAGGCTCCTCCCATCGCGGTACTGGTACTTGTCCTTCTCAGAGATGGGAGTACTGGGCCGACCCCAGGCTTCTTGTTCTGTGAAGGAGTGAACGTGTAGCGATGTGTGGACGAAGCATTAAGCTGCTAGCTTCAGTTCAGCTTATATTGAGGTTAGCCCGCTACAACGTTAGCAAAGGTACCGGCACGTCATTATTTGTCGCTTTTTTTTACTGTTTTAATGAATGTTCTTCTTCTACATTGTGAGGTTTTTAGTAGTTTTATGTGCAGCACTTTGAATCGCCACACACATAAACTTGCCTTACACATTCAAAATGGCCGCCGCGCTCACCGTCTCATTCTGTCCAGCCGGTGTTGTTTTCAGGTGAGAGGTGTGACCTCCATCACTCCCTCATGCCTCCTCAGTGAAGACGCTTTCAGGGGAAGTCTGGCTGGATTATTACAGCAGAGAGCAGACGGGAATATTTGGAAACTCCTTCAACAAACTCCCACGTTAATCTGAGATGAGTCTGTGAGTTAAAGTGAGTCTGTTTAGAATTAAAAAGCCTCTTTGTTCCTCACGGGGAGATGGTGTCCTTCTAACAAAACACTTTATGCTATTTATGCTTCCAAATTATTATTTTCTTTCCACAAAAGAGCTAAACAAACTCCCCCGCCGAGGGAGAATATTCTGTCTTTCGCCAACGCAACGATCTGTGTGTGATGACGAGTCCACATAGGACGAGTCCACATGGGCCCCACGAGTCCACATAGGACGAGTCCACATGGGCCCCACGAGTCCACAAGGGCCCCACGAGTCCACATAGGATGAGTCCACATGGGCCCCACGAGTCCACAAGGGCCCCACGAGTCCACATAGGACGAGTCCACATGGGCCCCACGAGTCCACATAGGACGAGTCCACATGGGCCCCACGAGTCCACATAGGACGAGTCCACATGGGCCCCACGAGTCCACATAGGATGAGTCCACATGGGCCCCACGAGTCCACATAGGATGAGTCCACATGGGCCCCACGAGTCCACAAGGGCCCCACGAGTCCACATAGGATGAGTCCACATGGGCCCCACGAGTCCACAAGGGCCCCACGAGTCCACATAGGATGAGTCCACATGGGCCCCACGAGTCCACATAGGACGAGTCCACATGGGCCCCACGAGTCCACATAGGACGAGTCCACATGGGCCCCACGAGTCCACATAGGATGAGTCCACATGGGCCCCACGAGTCCACAAGGGCCCCACGAGTCCACATAGGATGAGTCCACATGGGCCCCACGAGTCCACAAGGGCCCCACGAGTCCACATAGGATGAGTCCACATGGGCCCCACGAGTCCACATAGGATGAGTCCACAAGGGCCCCACGAGTCCACATAGGATGAGTCCACAAGGGCCCCACGAGTCCACATAGGATGAGTCCACATGGGCCCCACGAGTCCACATAGGATGAGTCCACAAGGGCCCCACGAGTCCAAATAGGACAAGTCCACATGGGCCCCACGAGTCCACATAGGATGAGTCCACATGGGCCCCACGAGTCCACATAGGATGAGTCCACAAGGGCCCCACGAGTCCAAATAGGACAAGTCCACATGGGCCCCACAAGTCCACAAGGGCCCCACGAGTCCACATAGGATGAGTCCACATGGGCCCCACGAGTCCACATAGGATGAGTCCACATGGGCCCCACGAGTCCACATAGGACGAGTCCACATGGGCCCCACGAGTCCACAAGGGCCCCACGAGTCCACATAGGATGAGTCCACATGGGCCCCACGAGTCCACAAGGGCCCCACGAGTCCACATAGGATGAGTCCACATGGGCCCCACGAGTCCACATAGGATGAGTCCACAAGGGCCCCACGAGTCCACATAGGACGAGTCCACATGGGGCCCACGAGTCCACATAGGACGAGTCCACATGGGCCCCACGAGTCCACATAGGACGAGTCCACATGGGCCCCACGAGTCCACATAGGACGAGTCCACATGGGCCCCACGAGTCCACATAGGATGAGTCCACATGGGCCCCACGAGTCCACAAGGGCCCCACGAGTCCACATAGGATGAGTCCACATGGGCCCCACGAGTCCACAAGGGCCCCACGAGTCCACATAGGATGAGTCCACATGGGCCCCACGAGTCCACATAGGATGAGTCCACAAGGGCCCCACGAGTCCACATAGGATGAGTCCACAAGGGCCCCACGAGTCCACATAGGATGAGTCCACATGGGCCCCACGAGTCCACATAGGATGAGTCCACAAGGGCCCCACGAGTCCAAATAGGACAAGTCCACATGGGCCCCACGAGTCCACATAGGATGAGTCCACATGGGCCCCACGAGTCCACATAGGATGAGTCCACAAGGGCCCCACGAGTCCAAATAGGACAAGTCCACATGGGCCCCACAAGTCCACAAGGGCCCCACGAGTCCACATAGGATGAGTCCACATGGGCCCCACGAGTCCACATAGGATGAGTCCACATGGGCCCCACGAGTCCACATAGGACGAGTCCACATGGGCCCCACGAGTCCACAAGGGCCCCACGAGTCCACATAGGATGAGTCCACATGGGCCCCACGAGTCCACAAGGGCCCCACGAGTCCACATAGGATGAGTCCACATGGGCCCCACGAGTCCACATAGGATGAGTCCACAAGGGCCCCACGAGTCCACATAGGATGAGTCCACAAGGGCCCCACGAGTCCACATAGGATGAGTCCACATGGGCCCCACGAGTCCACATAGGATGAGTCCACAAGGGCCCCACGAGTCCAAATAGGACAAGTCCACATGGGCCCCACAAGTCCACATGGGCCCCACAAGTCCACATAGGATGAGTCCACATGGGCCCCACGAGTCCACAAGGGCCCCATGAGTCCATACGGGCCCCAGGAGTCCACAAGAGCCCCATGAGTCCACACGGCCCCACGAGTCCACATGGGCCCCACGAGTCCACATGGGACGAGTCCACATGGGCCCCACGAGTCCACACGGGCCCCACGAGTCCACAAGGGCCCCACGAGTCCACAAGGGATGAGTCCACAAGGGCCCCACAAGTCCATACGGGCCCCACAAGTGCACAAAGGCCCCACGAGTCCACATGGGATGAGTCCACATGGGTCTCACAAGTACACATGGGCACCACGAGTCCAAATGGGCCTCAGAGTCAACATGGGCCTCACGAGTCCACATAGGCCCCATGTCTCAGTGTGTGATGATGAGTCCACATGGGACAAGTCCACCTGGCCCCTTCAAGTCCAGGTCAGAGAAGCAGACGGAGAAGCATGAAGGAGGTGAGAGGTCAGGCTGCACTCCAGCGACATCGCCCTCTAGTGGCGGAGCGACGGCTCAGAATGAGACTTAATGACCGGATTAATCTCGGAAGTGACCGACCGCGAGCGCGTGTTTCTATTTGTTTGAATTAACAACAAACAATCCGTGTTATTGCCGCTAATATTTCTGTATTGTACCGCTGACATCCAATCATTGTTTTCTGATAAATCTCACTGTTTTTTTTTTCTTCTTTTTTTTTTCCAGCCAGCAGTGTTCATACGAGCGCCCGTCCAATCATTTATCTTTTGTCTGCTCAGTAAAAAAAAAAAAGCAAAGCCTCCTGGAGGACATTATTTTCCGTTATTACAATATGAGGGATTATAATTGTCCTCCCGCAATTACCTTCCCTCCTCCAGAGGCTTTGTCACTGGGAATGATTGGCCTCTAATATTAACCCAAATGCATTTAATCAGCCGGTGCAGGTTCCTCATGCCGTATAATCACACTTGCAATTAAAAATGTATTACCTCTCCGCCTGTTAGGCCGGACCGAGCTGCCGAGCGCTCCGTCCGGCCTGATTAGCGTTATTTCACCGGGAGGCGTGACCGCCTCCGCTCCGCCGCCGCCGGCCGCCGCTTCCAACGATGTACTTTTTACTCGAACGTGTAAACTGTAATGTGCAGGCGGGGAGGCGAGGCCGGAGGTCACTCCGAGCGCTGGAGAAGCATTTCATAATGCGCCTGCTGCTCACGCCCAGTCGCTCTAATGGTTCCCAGTTCAGACCGGGCCCGTTGGTGCTGGAGGGAAAGATCCTGCAGCACGCTGTCGTTGCCACTCGGAGTTGCGTTTTATTGATCTTCTCCAGGACTTTAGTCCTGCTTCACCGACTCACTGCAGCTATTGTGACGACTGCACTGAAGGAAGTCGCTCTGCTTCCTCATTAGCCGGCAGGCTGCTTCCTGCTGCTCTGGTATAATAACTTCCCTCTTTCCATCCGGACCGCAGCGCTTGTTCCACGTTTACTGCCTTACGCTGTTCCTCTTTTCCTCTAGTCTCTAGTCCTCTAGTCTATTTTCCTCTAGTCTCTAGTCCTCTGTTTCTCTTCTATCTGTTCCTTTAGTCTATTTTCCTCTAGTCTCTAGTCCTCTGTTCCTCTTCTCTATGTTCCTCTAGTCTATTTTCCTCTAGTCTCTAGTCCTCTGTTCCTCTTCTCTCTGTTCCTCTAGTCTATTTTCCTCTAGTCTATGTTCCTCTAGTCTCTAGTCCTCTGTTCCTCTTCTCTATGTTCCTCTAGTTTATGTTCCTCTAGTCTATGTTCCTCTAGTCTCTAGTCCTCTGTTCCTCTTCTCTCTGTTCCTCTAGTCTATGTTCCTCTAGTCTATTTTCCTCTAGTCTCTAGTCCTCTGTTCCTCTTCTCTCTGTTCCTCTAGTCTATGTTCCTCTGGTCCTTTAGTCCTCTAGTTTATGGTTCTCTCATCTCTAGTCCTGTGTACTTCTGGTCCTTTAGTCTCTGTTCCTCTGGTCTTTAATTTCTAGTCTCTAGTCCTCTGGTCTCTGGCCCTCTGTACCTCTGTTCTTCTAGTCCTCTGTTCCTCTAGTCTCTAGTCCTCTGTTCCTCTAGTCTCTAGCTTTTGGTCTCTAGCCTCTAGTCTCTAGTCTCTAGTCTCTGGTCTCTAGTCTCTAGTCTCCAGTATCTAGTCTCTAGTCTCTAGTCTCTGGTCTCTAGTCTCTAGTCTCCAGTATCTAGCCTCTAGTCTCTAGTCTCTAGCTTTTGGTCTCTAGCCCTAGTCTCTGGTCTCTGGTCTCTCGCCTCTAGTCTCTAGTCTCTGGCCTCCAGTCTCTAGTCTCTAGTCTCTAGTCTCTGACGTTCTTATCTTGAATCGAAGGAGCTGCCCAGCAAACGCTGGAGGACACGAGCAGGACGAACCATCCAACACCTTGATTTCACATTTCATGACTTGAAGTCAAAATCAAGTTTAAGTCAGTAATTAATCATTAAAACTGTCTGTGACACTTAAAGCCTTTGATGTTTTTCACTCTTAAGCTCCGACACGACTGGATGCTAGTGTAGCATCTATGCTAACCTCGCCAGGAGCCGCCATTGTCAACCCCTGCGGCTCCTCACGGGGCTCTGATTGGTCGAAAGATTGACAACATGGGCTTCGTGGGATCGCGTAAAGTCTCGAGAATCCAGCTGCCGAGCAACTTAAGGGCCACTACTGGAGCGCGTGTTGCGCCTTAAGAACCTTTAATCCCCACGATGGAGCACCAGCGCATGTTCGCTTCCCATCTGCAAGCGCGCCCGCGAAGCTCGTCTTCAAAGCGAGGGCGCTCTCTCTCCTCCGAAGGGCACCCAGGACGACGCCATCCTCATCAAATGCGCGGATGACATCACCATCCCGGGGCTCATCGAGCGGAGGGTAGAGGACCCAGGTGAACGGCATTCTGGTCTACGGAGAGGAGAAGGATTTCATCCTGGACACGGACGAGACCAAAGAAATAATGCTGTGCTTCAGGAAGAATTCTCCCCCTCTACCACAGCCTCGTGTCATCAAAGGAGCCGAGGTGGAGGAGGTGGAGGAGGTGGAGGAGGTGCAGAGGGCCGACAGCTACAGATTCCTGGGACTGCGGCTTACATCTGACCTGAGCTGGAGTCGTAACACCGCGACACAGCAAAGGCTTCATTTCATCAGGCTGCTCCAGGAAAGCTGGTCTGAACCGCCGCCCTCTCACTGACAGCACATCCTGACCGCAGGCATCACTGTCTGGCACGGCAACACCACACAGGCAGCGTGTCATGAAGACCGCGGGGAGGATCACGGGGACAAAACCTCCTCCCATGGACTCGATGCATGTGCAGCGCTGTCGGGGAAAAAAGAAGAGCAGAGGAAACATCAGAGACTCGCTCCACCCAGAACACGATGTATTGGACTCCAACCAAAGCATCACGCAGCCATGAGCACAGCCATGTGATGGAGGGGGGACTCAGGACAAGTGGGCCCCACGAGTCCACATGGTCCCTATAAGTCCATATGTTCCCACAAGTCCACATGGTCCCTATAAGTCCACATGGGCCCCACGAGTCCACATGTACCGCAAGAGTCCACATGGTCCCCACAAGTCCAAATAGGCCCCACAAATACACATGGTCCCTATAAGTCCATATGGTCCCGAAAAGTACACATGGTCCCTATAAGTCCATATGGTCCTCACGAATCCACATGGTCCCCACAAGTTCACATGGGCCCCACAAGTCCATATAGTCCCAACAAGTCCACATGGTCCCCACAAGTCCATATAGTCTCCACAAGTCCACATGGTCCCAACAAATACACATGGTCCCCACAAGTCCACATGGTCCCTACAAGTCCACATGGTCCCCACAAGTCCACATGGTCCCCACAAGTCCACATGGTCCCAACGAGTCCACATTGTCCCAACAAGTCCACACGGGCCCCACAAGTCCACGTGGTTCCTACAAGTCCACATGGTCCCCACAAGTCCACATGGGCCCCACAAGTCCACGTGGTCCCTACAAGTCCGACGGCCTCCCAGTATGAACCCATGGAGCTCCACTGGGATCAATACCAGAGAAAAGGTGATTTTCATAGATCAATGGTCCCGGTCCGCCCTCACAATCAAGAACCCCCTCGTTGGAACATGAATCAATATCCTAATTAAATGTATTTATCTGTCCAGAAAATACAATTTGCAAGATTAAGACCTTTTTCTCTGTGTCTTCATCTGGTAAACCGAGCTGGTGCTTCAATTAGGAGATTATGAAACGTGTGATTCCGGCTCCGCTAACGAGGCCACCGTGTTGTTGTTGTTTGTGAGATGACGGACCGGCTCTGGGAGCTGGAGGTTCCTCTCCTGAGTGGTCAGCGTCTCTCCGTTAATCAGCCGTACGATAAGCGTAATTGGATATCTGACAGCGTGCGAGCGCGCGGTACAGACAACGTATTGATTTCCACTGTCTTCATAATTAAAATGATTTAGCCTCAGTAAAGAAACACTGAGGCTCTTCATCGGCTCACCGGCGGGATAATTATTGCACGTGTGTGTGTGTTATGTTGTAGTAAGGACGCTGGTAACACCCCCCCCGCACACACACACACACACACACACCACCACACACACACACACACACACACACACACACACACCTCCTCCCCGCTGAACTAACGGCTCGCTCCAAATCTCTCCATCAGCCTCTGCTGGGTTTGAAATGTGGCGACGGAGACCTGCTGCTGGGATTTCTATTGGATCACGGTCATCAGCCTCCAGCTGCCAGCGGAGGAGGAAGAGGAGGAGGAAGAGGAGGAAGAGATGAAGTTCTGTTCTCCTGCGAGCACTCGTTCGCGTTTCATTGATTAAAACGTGTAAATACAAAGGAAACTAAAGAGGGATGAAGATGGAGGCTCTGAACTCTGCTGACTTCCTGTTGACTTCCTGCTGACTTCCTGCTGACTTCCTGTCTGCAGCTCGTGAACAGCTGTGTGTGTGTCCTTTCACATCCCGTCCAATCAATCTCAATCACGCACAGGTGGACTCCAATCAAGGTGACACCTGACTCACAGTCTGGGAGCCGGTGTGAGAGAATGTTTGCACTTTTTTTTAGTTTTTCTTCATTTTTAATAAAATCTGAAAACGTGACTGTAAAGTTTTTTTCACAGGACACACATAAAACATTTTATGTTTTCATTTGTAAAGCGAGAGAAGCGAACCCGCGATGGTCTTTCCTCGTGCGATGGATGAACGTCGGCTCCCCGAATGTTTTGCATCCTGATGCTAAACACAGATTATCAGATTATCTCCTGGACCACAACGGATGAGTTCTGTTCTCATTAACGCATAACGTCTCTTAGAACCATAAACACACACACACTCTCACACACACACACACACACACACACACACACACACACACACACACACTGACTCAACTCTCCTGACTTTGCTTCCTCTCTTCCGCTCTTCCTCCTCTCCTCTCTCTTCTCTCTTCTCCTCCTCTCCTCTCCTCTCTCCTCCCTCCTCCTCTCCTCCCCTCCTCTCTTACTCTCCTCTTTCCTCCTCTCCATCTCTTTCCTCTCTTCTCCTCTTCCTCCTCTCCCTCCTCTCCTCCTCTCTTACTCTCCTCTCTCTTCCTCTCCTCCATTTCTCTCCTCTCTTCTCCTCCTCCTCTCCATCTCCCTCCTCACCTCTCTCCTTCTCTCCTCCCCTCCTCTCTCCTCCTCACTTCTCTCCTCTCTCCTCCCTCCTCCTCTCCTCCCCTCCTCTCTTACTCTCCGCTCTCCTCCTCCTCCTCCTCCTCTCTCTCCTCTCTTACTCTCCTCTCTTCCTCTCCTCCATTTCTCTCCTCTCTTCTCCTCCTCCTCTCCATCTCTCTCCTCACCTCTCTCCTTCTCTCCTCCCATCCTCTCCCTCCTCTCCTCTCCTCCTCACCTCTCTCCTCCTTCCTCCTCTCCTCTCCTCCTCTCTCATCCTCCCAGTCGGAGGTGTTTCAGCATTAACGACCTCGTTAGCTCGTTAGCTCGTTAGCTCGTTAGCTCTCGTCTGACACGCGGCTCAGTCTCTACTTTTCTTTTTTCCGGCGCTCCTTCCTGGTGAAGCCGAGCTGTGGGCAGAGGCGCCGCGAGCAGCCGGCGTGTCCTAATCAGTTGTGATAGTCTGGTAATTAATGGGATTTGTTAATTGGGTCTGTCGTCCCCGGAGACGTCTCCTGTGAATATTCACCGTCCTCCTGCCGCCGCTTGAACCCCCGCCGCCTCAAACGCTCATTTTGTTTCCTGTCGCCGTCGTTTTCTGTCTCCGCGACGGCAAATGTCTGCCGATGACTGTCCGGGCAATCAGCGGCGTCTAAATGTTTAATGGCGCTCGACACGGATACAGATGAGTCCCACAATGCACCTCTCTGTCATGTCGGGGGGGGAGCCGCGGACGGCGGTCGTAATTACGCGTTTGTTTTCTCTTGTTCTGACAGGAGGAGAGGTGCAGGCCGGACGGCGCAGGCACACACACACACGCACACACACACACACACACACACACACACACACACACACACACACACACACACACACACTGTCAGCAGCTACAGGTGGAGCAGAGTCAAACACTGACACAGCGTTCACGGGGGAGGAGTCATCAGCGTCAGTTTGTTTGTGTGAGGCGTTCAAGTGGTGGGAGGAGCTAACATTCATACACTGGTGGGAGGAGCTAACATTCATACACTGGTGGGAGGAGCTAACATTCATACACTGGTAGGAGGAGCTAACATTCATATACTGGTAGGAGGAGCTAACATTCATACACTGGTGGGAGGAGCTAACATTCATACACTGGTGGGAGGAGCTAACATTCATATGCTGGTGGGAGGAGCTAACGTTCATACACTGGTGGGAGGAGCTAACATTCATACACTGGCGGGAGGAGCTAACATTCATATACTGGTGGGAGGAGCTAACATTCATACACTAGTGGGAGGAGCTAACATTCATACACTAGTGGGAGGAGCTAAGGTTCAAACAGCCTATCAGGAGTCGCCGACATTCATACACTGGTGGGAGGAGCTAATATTCATACACTGGTGGGAGGAGCTAATATTCATACGCTGGTGGGAGGAGCTTAAGTTCCAACAGCCTATCAGGAGTCAGTAACATTTGTACCCTGGTGGGAGGGGCTAATGTTCCACCTGCCTGTCAGGAGGAGCTAACGTTCATGCACAAATGAAAATACTTGACCCAAAAACACCCAAAATGTTCCAGGTTTTGAGGTGAAACGCTGAATCATCACAGCAGGACGGACTGTCCTGGTTAGAGTTTCTCCTCCTTCTCTTCCTCCTCCAGCTGCTCCTCCTCCTCCTCTGGGAGAACCCCCCCCCCCCCATCCCCTCTACCTCCCTACCTCCCTTTCGCGTCCTTGCTGTGTCAGCATGCCGTAGGCGTCCTGACCGCCTTGTTCTCTCCGTCCTCTCCTGTTCTGTCCCGTCCGCTATATCCGGGCGGCTCACTTTCTAAAAAGACCAAAAGACAGAAAGAGGTCTTCCTCACTCCCACACACACACACACACACACACACACACACACACACACTTGCACCAGGACAGCTGTTGTTTGGTGGGTGGGCACCTCGCACCTGATTGGCTCTCCGGAGTTCCCCCCCCCCCCGTCCCCCCTCCCTCTCCTGGAGCTGATGGATCACCTGTCCCGGGGAGAACCTGCTGTGTTCGCTGCTCTTCCTCCTGCTGAGGACGAAGGCTCACCAACCAGGAAGTACGAAGACAACGCCTGCATGGCGCCGAGGTCAGGTGGGACATGATGGACAGGTGGGTCAGGTGGGACATGATGGACAGGTGGGTCAGGTGGCACATGATGGACAGGTCGGAGAGGAGGGACCAGAAACTCCTCCCCCTAGAAACAGAGAGAGAATGCAGCTTTAACACATGAAACTAGAGATTGAGACATAAACTCATGTTTAAGTGCAGTTTTCAGAAGGAGGGGCTTAAAGAGAGGAGGGCGTGTCCACACGCTGCACGCATGAACATAAACCTGACAATGAACACGTATGAACTCTATGAACATTGAATATTGACTGTTGATGTAAAACCGTGTCTTAGCGGGAATAACAAAGATGGCCGCCGCGACATTCTGCTGCAGCTTCTTTGTACTCTTTGTACGTCCCTCGGTTCATCTTCATATCATTCCTATCTTTCATATCTTTCATATCAGCCCCTCTGGAGCCTTCCCCTGCACCTCTCACGGGGCGGCGGGGCAGATTTTATTGCTTTTATTTGATCATTTAGAGGCGAGAGATGACAGGAAGCGAGAGGAAAGAGACCCGCCTTAAACCCCGAGACCACCAGGAGGCCCAGAAACAAGCATCACGCATCACAGAGAGTTAAAAGCTCCTTCTAGTTTTTAATAAATATGTTTTCACGATGCCAGAATGAGCTTCTGACCGAGCGGCGCAGATGTTAATTCTCCTGATTCAAAGTCTTTTTGTACTTAAACATAAACTATGTGCATAGTTGTTCACTCACTTAGTGATCCATTCAGCGACTGAAGCGTTTGAATGGGAGCACATTCCTGCTGAAACCAGACGAGTGAAGGCCGTCACACACACACACACACACACACACACACACACACACACACACACTGAGGTATCACACGGAACACACACTTTTATACTTTAATGACTTTCAGACTTTAATGTGCACTTAAGAAGCGGCTCCTCCGGCGAGGTGCGCCCGCCTAAATGTGACCTCTTCCTCTTTTGAGAACAGGTACTTTGAGTCTGACAAGGCGTCGCGCAAAATGATCAATCTGCATCTCATTCGGGGAGATTCAACGCGGCCATGTGAAAGCGCCGTCGAGTCCCGCGGCTCGTTCACTGTAAAACTCTAAATATATTTAATGCAAAGCCGCCTCTCTCTCTCTCTCTCTCTCTCTCTCTCTCTCTCTCTCTCTCTCTCTCTCTCTCTCTCTCTCTCTCGGCCGCGCTGACAAACCTGACACGACAGTAAAACGAGGCTTCCCGAGAAGCCTCGGCGGGCCCTGCGGAGATTTGAATAAAACAAAACGGCGGGCCTTGAAACAAACAGGATAATTATGGCCTCGGGTGTCTGTCTGTCTGTCTGTCTGTCTGTCTGTCTGTCTGTCTGTCTGTCTGTCTTCCCGTTTGCTTTTTTCATTCCACGAACCCGGAGGAGGCGCCTCTCGTCGCCGAGCGGCGCCTCCGAGCCGCTCCGCCGAGCGTTCGGCGGCGGATGTTAAAGACGTGACAGACGAGGAAGGAATCTTCTGCTTCTTGCACTCTCTGAAAAAAGAAAAAAGAAAAAGAAAAGCGAGCGAACAAGAAGACTGTCAAGTTACGCAACGTCTCTAAAGCACTGGAGGAGCCTGAGTGAGGAAGAGCCGCTGGAAAGTATTGTTAATGGAGAGCGTTATTGTCTGTAGAGCACTAATGCTGCAGTGGAAACACATCACTTCATTCACAGGACAACGACAGGCAAATTATACAGCGAGGGGAAGTTCTTTTCTGCAGAAAGTAATTGTTATAATTTGGTCTGAACGTTCTGCTGAACTCGTTTCACCTGAGAAGCTTTTGTGTTTGTCGAAGACGGTTCCAATGTTTCCCAGGAGAAAAACTGAATCCAGCATTTTTAAAGAGAACTTCATGAAGCACGAAAAAGTTGTTCTTGTTGCCATAGTTCCTGTCGCCATTGTTCCTGTCGCCATAGTTCCTGTCGCCATAGTTCCTGTCGCCATTGTTCCTGTCGCTATTGTTCCTGTCGCCATTGTTCCTGTCGCCATTGTTCCTGTCGCTATTGTTCCTGTTGCCATTGTTCCTGTCACCTTACTTCCTGTCCTCATTGTTCATGTCGCCATAGTTCCTGTCACCATTGTTCCTGTCACCATAGTTCATGTCGCGATAGTTCTTGTCGCCATTGTTCTTGTCGCCATAGTTCTTGTCGCCATAGTTCTTGTCACTATTGTTCATGTCGCCATAGTTTCTGTCACCATTGTTCCTGTCGCCATTGTTCTTGTCGCCATTGTTCTTGTCACCATAGTTCCTGTCGCTATAGTTCCTGTCGTCATTGTTCATGTCACCATTGTTCCTGGGATGAAGATAAATAAATGAATGAATAAACAATATTTACGTGGAACCAACCATCAATATTAATGCAACCAAGTACACATATTCCACTACAAGTGTACAAGTATACGAACAGCACTGAAATACTAGTAAACACGAGGGTCAAAACAAAATGTCTCCCATGACTGAAAGAGATGATTCATGAAAGACTAAACTAAATTCTGACAAAAAAATATGATATTTTTTTGGGCTAATCTTTGACTTTCTTTTACAAAAAAAAAAAAAAAATCCCAGTTGTTTTTTCTCTCACGAGATACTTTCATAAAACATGAGGGTTGCAAACAATGGTTTCACTAAATAAAAAGAGGAAGCTCACTGCACGAGCAGTAAATCAGCCGAAATCCTGACGCTTGAAACAAGTGTAGTGTTTTTTACAGTGTAGGCGGAGCTTCAGCTGCTGTGGGTTTCCAGCGATGAATTAAAGAGGAAGCTCCTCTTGTGAGCGCCGCTCGGCAGCAGCAGCTTACACAGTATTTGCTTGCACTTAGTGCCTGAATGAATCATTCACTCCTATAATTTATTGACTGGCACTTTTTAAATGATGAATGACCGGCACGGAGCCTTTGGCAGCAGGCGAAGAAAAAAAAAAAACCTCTGTGGAGGGGGGGGGGAGGGACAAGGAAGCTGGAAAATAAGAAAAACAGGCGGCCATAAATAAAACAGCGGTAATCACATATTGTTGTCACAAATCCCAGAACAAAGACAGCCGTCCTTCTTCCCCGAAGCCCGGCGGAAAAACAAGCGTCACCCAGCGAGACACATCGCCATATGCCTCAGACACACCTTGGCAGTTCCTGTAATTATACTTTATCCTACAACACTATTCTGCTGCTGGAACAGTTATTTACTACCCAGGATGTGAATTATTCATATTTCTCTCTGCCCCGACTGCTCTGAAAAAAAACCAACCAGAGATTGTTCTCTTTTGGAGGATGTGAGGCGTCAACATGTTGTTCAGAGGAAGAGAAACGGAGTTTGATGCAAAGATCAACATCCGCTACGCGACTTTAAGAGCCTGTTAGCCGTTAGCTTAGCGCAAAGACTGCTAGCCGAGCCCCAGCGACTAATCCAGCGGTCAACGTGTTAAATCTTACTCGCCGACTAACTTCAAAAATTGCAAAATTTTTAATTTAATCATGTTAAATTTTAATTTTAAAGTTAAAAGAGTTGAAAGCGATGATTCTGAACCAAGTTTTCTGACTGTAAACCATATGTTCAAGACTTTTAACCATATTTCCATGACTTTAAACCAATGTTCTATGACTTTTCCATGAAATCATCGTCCGTCAGATTAACGGCATGGCACCAGAGGTTTTAAGCCGTTGTGCTAAGCTAGGCTAACCAATGTCCTGCACCTGCATCAATACCAGCTCACCAACAGGTCCTAACATTTAAATAGTGTCATTTTCCATGACTTTAAACCAAATTTCCTTGACTTAAAACCAAATTTTCATGACTTTTCCATGACTTCTAACCAAATTTCTATGACTCTTAACCAAATTTTCATGACTTTAAACCAAATTTCCATGACTTTAAACCAAATTTCCTTGATTTTAAACCATATTTCCATAACTTTTCCATGACTTCTAACCAAATTTCTATGACTCTTAACCAAATGTCCATGACTTTAAGCCAAATTGCCTTGACTTCAAACCACATTTTCATGACTTCTAACCAAATTTCTATGACTTTTAACCCAATTTCCCTGACTTTTCCGTGAAATCATCGTCCGTCAGATTAACGGCATGGCACCGTAGGTTTTCAGCCCTTTTGCTAAGCTAAGCTAACCAATGTCCTGCACCTGCATTAATACCAGCTCACCAAAAACTCTCAACATTTAAATGTTGTCATTTCACGTCGCTTTGGTTCCATAACTTTCTACGACAGCATAGATTTAAAACCACAGATGTGGAGTCGGTGGTGTGCGGCGTCTTCGCCGCGCAGCTGAAGCTCCTCAAAGTAAAGAAACGAGCCGTCATCTTGTTTTTTCTTGTTGCCCTTTTCTTCTCGCTGAGACGCTGCTGACTCTGCACATTTCTCCTCCTCCTCTGTCGCGCCCGTCAGGGTGACGAAGGAGCTAAACCGAAGCTTTTTGCTAACGTCTCGTCTGCGGCGCTCGCTTCACGAACCCGACCCCCGAGCCCACGAACCGCCTCTCCCAGAATGCCCTGCGACACAGAGGACATCTATTCATGAGGCAGCCATGAATAAAACATGTGTGTGTGTGTGTGTGTGTGAGGGGGTACTTTTGTGTGACAGGTAGATCTGACAAGGGATTATTCCCGCGGATAGAAGTGTGTGTCATCTCACCGGTCGGCTCGTCTCCTCCCGGCTGACGAGCGCGCCGGCGTGAAGCAGCCGGCTTTGATCCCAACGGGAGCAGAAACCTGCAGATTGATAACAAAACTGACAAACTGGAGAAATATTGCTTCTGTTTAACCCGGACGCTTCCTTCACCGCACACTCGTATTCTCACGCAGAGACAGAAAACTCTTCCATCTGAACGCTCTACTCTCTAGAAAGACATTTATGATATTAAAACTGATCATCAGAGGCAGGAGTCTGTTTTTACATGACTATAAACCATATTTATATGACTTTAATAAGGTTAAACCACATTTCCATGACTATAAACCACATTTATACGACTTTTAAACAAATTTCCATGACTTTAAACTAAATTTCCATGACTTTTAACCAAATTCCAGCAACTTTTAACCACATTTTCATAACTTTAACCCAAATGTTCATGAGCAAACATTGTGTGAAATGTGTGTGTAAACAGTAAAAAGTGATAAAATGTCGTATTTAAACTAACAATGAGGATTCAAAGCATACAGTAAACCTTAAATGACTCAAATGAATGAGAGACAATAGTTTGATTAAAAGAATAAACATTCATATAGATGCCTGTATGTATGCTGCTTATACTTATGAAGCAGATTCATTATTTATAACTAAATGAACGTCATGAACACATGAACATAACACATTTACAGGACTTTGGGGATTTTATGGATTCCCTTCCTTCCCCTGACGGACCAGACGCGACACGTCCGACTCCCGAGGTGCCGCTCATCGTCCAGCTAGAGTCTCAGATATGTCTGGTGGCCTCCTCTTCCTCCTCCTCTTCCTCCTCCTCACCTGCTCGGAGGCCAGTGGGCCAGGGGCCGACATAGCCGGAGAGAGAGAGGGGAGGGGCTGACGAGGAGGAGCTCGTGCACTAATTGGACAGAGCGGCAGCTGCAGGCCTCGGGGTAATCACAGCTTCGGCGCCGCGAGCACGGCGGTTCGATTCCCCGCGCGGCCGCCCGACAGCGGCCGGCCGCGCGAGAGGAGCCGGCGGCGGGTCGGGAGGCCGGGTCGGTTTCGGTCGGTTCGTCTCCATCGATCGGGCCGCCGGGCGCTTCACCACCAACACGAGTGAAATATTTATCTGGGCTCATATTTCAGCTCTTCTCTCTTCTGCGGCGGTCCAATTAGAAACGGTTAAGTTCATCAGAGTTATTGATATTCCAACGTCTTCACAGAGCCCAAGAAATGCTCAGAAATAATCTCAAGCCGTGAGCTGATTCCAGCATTTATTTCAGTATTTAGTAGAATCTAATAGAGGCTGGATGTTCTTCTGTCTTTGTGAGGACGAATGAATTAAACAAAGACGCCTGGACTTTCATAGGATGGATTTTTGTAAATCTGGGAATGATTCTGAAGAGTCTGGACTATTTTGGGGGATGATTTGGGAGAGTGGTGGGGTACGAGTGAAAATGGGGACTATTTGTGTCATGTGATGGGTTTTTTCTTCAAATATAGGACATTTTAAAAAATGGGGACTATTTTCAGAGAGAGGGTCGAACTGAAATGTGGTAAAAAATTGTCGAAAGTGGGGACTTTTTTATAAATGAATGACATTTTCAGAAAGTGCGGATTATTTCTGGAGAGTCTTTGGAAAGTGAAGGCTGTTTTGCAAAGTGGTGACTTTTCTATAACATAAGTGTGATGTTTTACTTTCTTTAGAGAGCGGGGAGTATTCCTTGAAGTATTTCATCCTCATTTAGTGACCAGCTGTGTCGCTGTGTGTAGCTTTGTGTAGCTGTAGCTGTGTGTAGCTGTGTAGCTGTAGCTGTGTGTAGCTGTCTAGCTGCGTTAAGCTGTGTGTAGCTGTGTGTAGCTGTAGCTGTGTGTACCTGTAGTTGTGTGTAGCTGTGTGTAGCTGTCTAGCTGCGTTAAGCTGTGTGTAGCTGTAGCTGTTTAGCTGTGTGTAGCTGTGTCGTTGTGTAGCTGTGTGTAGCTGTGTAGCTGCGTTTAGCTGTGTGTAGCTGTAGCCGTAGCTGTGTGTAGCTGTAGCTGTTTTCAGCCGTGTAGCTGTGTGTAGCCGTGTAGCTGTAGCTGTGTAGCTGTGTAGCTGTAGCTGTGTAGCTGTGTAGCTGTAGCTGTGTAGCTGTAGCTGTAGCTGTGTAGCTGTGTAGCTGTAGCTGTGTAGCTGTGTAGCTGTAGCTGTGTAGCTGTAGCTGTGTAGCTGTGTAGCTGTAGCTGTGTAGCTGTGTAGCTGTAGCTGTGTAGCTGTGTAGCTGTAGCTGTGTAGCTGTAGCTGTGTAGCTGTGTAGCTGTGTAGCTGTAGCTGTGTGTAGCTGTGTAACTGTGTGTAGGTCCTCTTCACAGGCAGTACAATCGTGTGCTTGTGTGTAGCTCTGCAGTTGTCTACTCGTATCATCACAAGAGGAAGTCCTCTGACCACGGCCTCTCTGCTGGTTTGTGGTTCAGGCTAATACGATGAAGACTCTACTTAATAATACTTAATAAAGGCGGTAAACGTAATATAATCCGACAGCAGCGTGTGGCCGTTAGCCGTCGCGGGCTGTTTGTGCCTCTGCTTAGCAGCGAGTTGTAAAGCAAGTGGAAATTCAATAAAAGGAGGCAGACGCTCTGCCTCCTCTCCCTCGTTTGGCCTCTTGCTACCGGCTCTGCTGCCGGGGCCGGGGTATCGATCCCCCGGCGCCTGACTGGTAACGCTCCAGCTGTAATTAGCGCCCAAGTCCCGAAGACACAGCTGAAGAGATGGAGAGGTGGATGTCAGGTCTGTTGTCTTGTGTTGCTCAAACCTTCCGGGCGTGTTACCTCATCCGGTGTTTTATTTATTTATTTATTTATTTCTCCACCGCCTCGTGTTGTCGGCCGTCATCTGTCCTCGGCGTGTCGGCTGCTGTGTCTGGCAGAGAGCGAGCCGGCTGGCTGCAGACTGTTCGAATCTGTTCCACATTTACTCCCTTGTTGCATTTCCCCCCCTACCCCTGTTTTTCCCGAGCGAGAGGAACGGCGAGCGCGCCGCCCCGCGTCGATGCCAACAGCAGCCGTCACCGCCGGCTACGCCTCGCTAACATCCAGCGCTAATGGAAAAGCTGGCCTCCGACGCCGCGGCGCGGCGGCTTGGCAGCTGGCTCGGCCCGACCGGCATCCACAGCGAATGTGCCGGCTGCGCGTCCAACTCTTCTTTTTTTTTCTTTTGGCTTTGTAAGTTAGTAAAATGCCCCCCCCCCCCCCCCCCTCCAACTACACACACACACACAAACACACGGCCATGTTTTTCATATGAAAGCCCAGCTGTCATCTCCACCTGAACGACAGGAATATACGAGCTGCCGTAAATCCAGCTGTCGGGCCACTTACCGCTCGGCTGAAATCGATTCAGGAAATCGAAATAAAATTACAACTCTGCTGTTGTGACAAGACGAAAGAATAAATCAGGAGGGGGTGGGGGGGGGGGGGGTTGCGATCAGTGTGATGTTATTCTACATTGGCTTTACCGCCAACAAGTCCCAAACCAGCAATGTGTTATGTGTCCAACAGCCGCTCCCCGAAGCAGATGGAAACTCTCTGAAGCCAGAGGAACAATCTCACATCGGGCGTCGCTCACTTTTTGGGGGCCACGAGCTCAGATTCATCCAGATAAACCCAGATTCAGCTTTTTTTTTTGCTTGGTACCATTAGATGCCACTTTAACGTTAGCCTAAATACAACATACGCCGACTGTCACTTACTCCCTCGACTTAAAAAGACTTCTTCATGCTCACTGGGACAGATGCCAGAACGGAAAAAAGGGTTGTTGTGTGCTCTGCCCACCTCATCATGGAATATGTTGCAGAATTATTTAAAACTCAAATAACTGATACCACCGACTGCTTTTGAGTCTGGAATAAAAGAAATGGAGGCAGGTTCCCCCAAAACATCTCTCTCTCTCTTTATTTAAATAAAGACGCTGAAGGAGCGACGCCTCCTCCTGCAAGACGCTGCTCAGGGCAAATCCACTCACATAAGCCTGAGGAGGGGGTCCAGTCTCCTGCAAGTCACAGCTCAGGGCAAAGCTACCCACTGGAACCTGAGGTGTGGACGTCAGGACTCCTGCAAGATGCTGCTCAGGGCACAGATGATCTTCAATTAACATAAACATTATTATGTGATAATAATGCAACTCTGATGCCCATAATCTCTGGAGACAAATGCTTTGGTTATTTAAATATATATTAAATATTTGAAACTTTGAAAAATTCAACAATGTATTTGAAATCCAAAATAAATGTTTAAAACTTTTTTGCAATTTGATATGATTTTGATTCAGTTTGTATGTATATAGATTTTTTTAACAGATTTTATATTTTCAACCTTAACTTCTTTTTTTTTAATTCTTGTTTTTTTTTTTTTTTTACAGTTTCCAACCTTTTTTCAGTTTATTTTTTATTATTATTTTTTTCATTTTCAAATCTTTTATTTTTTTTTTTACGTTTCCAACCTTTTTTCGGTTTATTTATTCATTTTTTTTTTTTCATTTTCAAATCTTTTTTTTTTTTACAGTTTCCAACCTTCTTTTTTTTCCATTTTCAAATCTTTTTTTTTCCATTTCCAATCATTTTTTCAAATGACAAAACGTGTGTCTCCATCATAACCAGCTCCTGCTGCTTTCTCTCCACTGAATGGACGAGCAAACCTGTGCGGTATCTTTTCACACGGCAGTGCAGCTTTAATGGACATTTTAAAATGCACCGCGAGGATCCTCGTTGGCACGAAACACTTCTGCGTCTCAGAAACTTTCCCCTGAAACCGAACCGGCGTCTCGCCGCAGCTGCACACAACACAAGTTGCGTAACTTCTCTGCGTCACGTTGCGGGTGTCGCGGCGAGGACGTGTTTACTCTGAAGCTCTGATGGAATCGCATGAGAGTTTGACAGAAGCGGCGGCACATTCCCAAAAGTGCTGTGAAGAGTCATTTGCTTAATCTGATCCAAAGAGCAATGAGATCCTTTAATTACCGAAAGGAAAATCCCTAATCATCCCACCGCTCTTATCTCTCTGCTCGTGTCACAAATAACGGCCTGGGTTTAAATTTGGATCCGCAAACATTCTTCCACTCAAACGTTCATAAGCTCTGAAATATGAAATTTTTAAAAAAAAAGCGCAGAATTCACTTCTGTTTATCTGAGGAGCCGTTAAAGTCACAGAGACATGAAATGACGCTGAAGCGTAAAATTACATACTGTACAAGTTTATGGATTAATGTCTGCCGCGGACGTGACTGCTCAGGTTTTATTTTATTTCATCTATTTTTTTTCCGAGGGGAGCCTATAAGAGCCCATTAAACCGCTTTCACCGTAGAAGTGAATTAATGTCAGGAGTGAGGAGGCTCTGCAGCGTGTCAGGAGGAAGAGCTGCTCTTCATGCAACTGCTGCTTTCAGCAGAGAACATCTCTCTCTCTCTTCTTTATTTAAATAAACACTACAACCAAAAACGCTGAAGGAGTGACACCTCTTCCTGCAAGACGCTGGTCAGGGCAAAGCCTCTTGTTGAACATAAGGTGTGGTCCAATCTCCTGCAAGGCACCGCTCAGGGCAAAGCTCCCTACAGGTAGCGGAGGTGTGGTCCTGCATATGGACATCAGGACTCCTGGAAGGCGACGCTTAGGGCAATTCCCGTCACAGGACCCTGAGGTGTGGTCCAGTCACCTGCAAGGCACCGCATATGGACTTCAGGACTCCTGCAGGGCTTCCCTCAGGGCAAAGGCCCTCACTGGAGTCAGAGGTGTGGTCCAGAATCCTGCAAGACACTGCTCAGGGCAAGGATCCCCACAGGAACCTGGAGTGTGGTCGAGTATCCAGCAAGGCAACGCTCAGGGCAAAGCACCATAGTTGAACCTGAGGTGTGGTCATGCATGTTGACATCAGGACTCCTGCAGGGCGGCCCTCAGGGCAAAGCCCCTTACTGCAGTCAGAGGTGTGGTCCAGACTCCTGCAAGACACTGCTCAGGGCAAAGATCCCCATCGGCTCCTGAGGTGCATTCCAGCATCCTGCAAGACGCCGCTCAGGGCGAATTCCACACAGTTTCGTTCTAACTCTGAGGTGTGGTGGAGTCTCCTGCAAGGCAACGCTCAGGGCACCATAGTGGAACCTGAGGTGTGGTCGTGCATGTGGACATCAGGACTCCTGCAAGGCAACGCTCAGGGCAAAGCCCCTCAACTACAGACAAAGATGTGGTCCAGTCTCCTGCAATAATATATTATATGATCTGATATTCAGATAAAACTGAATTTACCTGAAAGAGGACCGTTACAGGACGACCTCTGAGGAGGTCGTATCCTCTCTCATGTCACGCCAGCATAGTACTGTCGTGTATTTATACATGTATGTATTTCATGTTATAAATCCTCCTGATGAGAGACGACCTCTGGAGCCGAGACGTTTCTCCTTTCATCTTCCCTCTGTGATATTTCATGAGCGTACATATTAATGTAATCAATAAAGTTCTCCGCACGGTGGATTCTGTGTTTGAAGAAATGTAGAAATATAAAGATATATTTTCAGAGTTTGTTCTCATAACTTTTTTTCTTTTTTTACCTTAATCACAAATTTATGACTTTAAAATCTCAGAGAATGTCCTAGTTTTTTTTTTCTTTTCTTCTGGTAAACATTACCTTCCTCCCTCGGCTCCGTGATTATTATCATAATAATTTTACCCACAATGCTCTCTGATACGCCGTAGCGCATAAAAAGAAACGCACTGAAGTACGAGGAAGAGAAACGTCTCTGTCACACTGTATCTGGACTATTTTCAGCGGCGGAATATATATATATATATATATATATATATATATATATATATATATATATATATATAGAGGCAGTACTGTGTCGTCAATAATGCACAGTTCAAGGGTGTTGTAACCCTTGAACTGTGCATTATTGATGATACAGTACTTTTACAGTACTCCTTTAGTACTTTTAGTCACTTTTTTGTCTGTCCAAGATAGAATGGACTCTTACTTTGAAGATTAATAAATGTTATTTCAGTTATTACAGTACTGTATCGTCAATAATGCACAGTCCGAGGGTGCTGTTACCCTTGAGCAGCACATTATTGACAGTTTGTGTGTATTATATATTCACATGACAACCACAGGTGATGTATTTGAGTGTGTTCGGTGCTGCAGGGTCTTTTCTTTCAGTCTTTTCTTTCTTCAGCCAAACAGGAAACGGCACCTGTAAGTGGCGAGGTGACGCGACGTGATCTAAACTCTCAGGAAGTCTAACCCGCGGTTTTGAGTCGCTGTCAGAGAACGAGCCGACAGCTTCGGGTTCAGCTGCCGCTCGGCCCGACAAGCGGAGCCGACGTGTCACCCGCTGCTCAGGAAGGACGCTTTCTTTTCTTTCCCTTCATCTTTTCTTCTCCTGGCAGATGAAATGTGGATTAAAGCTTCTGGAGGAGGAAAGAGACGTGACGTCTTCTTCTTCTTCTTCTTCTTCTTCTTCTTCTTCTTCTTCTTCTATTTCTTCTTCTTTTATTTCTCCTTTCCCCTCCACCTCCTTAGACTCTTCCTCCTCCTCTTTCTTTTCTCCCCTCTCCTCCTCATCCTCTTCTTCCTTTTCCCTTTCCTCCTGTTTCTCAATCCCCACCTCCTCCTTTACTTCCTCCTCCTCTTCCTTTCCTCCCCCTCCTTCTTATCCTCTTTTTCCTTTTCCTCCTGCTCCTGCTCTTCTTCCTCCTCCTCCTCCTCCTCCTCCTCCTCCTCCTCCTCCTCCTCCTCTTCCTCCTCCATCTTTTCCCTTCCAGAGTCTAAAAGATGCAACGGGCGAAGACAAAAGGAACCGTCACATTATCAGCAGCCGGGCTCAGTTCTGCTCAAGAGCGCCGATATAAAAAATAGATATATAATAAATAAAAAAATGGAAACTCGACAGGACTCTTTTTATGAATCGTTATGCCGTCCCTCCAGGGCACGGACCCGAGCGGGAGAGAACACAGAGTGCATGCTGGGAGACGAGTGCTCCTCCTCGCCGCACATTACGAGCTCCAGATTGTTAAGCGTCGGCTCCCGGTGAGCCGAGTGAGGAGACGAGAACAGAGAGCATCTGCAGCGCATCGGGGGCTCCACGCAAGGGGGAGGAGCTAACCAGGAGGGGGAGGAGCTACATGCAAGGGGGAGGGGCTACACATGAGGGGGAGGAGCTACACACAAGGAGGCCCTTCTAACGAGTGGGAGGAGCTACACTCAATTCAGAGACAGCTGGTCACATGACAGTTGGTCACATGACAGCTGGTCACGTGCCAGTTGGTTACATGACAGTTGGTCACATGACAGTTGGTTACATGACAGTTGGTCACATGACAGCTCGTCCCATGACAGTTGGTCTCATGTCAGCTGGTCATATGACAGCTTGTCACATGACAGCTGGTCGCATGACAGCTGGTCGCATGACAGCTGGTCGCATGACAGCTGGTCACATGACAGTTGGTTACATGACAGCTCTGTCACATGAAAGCTTGTCACATGACAGTTTGTCTCACGTCAGCTCGTCACATGACAGCTCGTCACATGACAGCTGCCTCGTTCAGAGGAAACCAGCTGGATTTGAACCATCGTGTCCAGATTGTTCTCAGCGAGGAGGAAGAAACTCAAGCGGCAGCTTCCTGCTGTCTTCTGGGAGACGAGCGGACCAATCAGGACGCAGATATGAAGTTCAATAGCATCCTTAACCGCTTGAAAGCGAGCCCGCGCGGCAGGACGTGAGGACAGGAGGTGAAGCAGCAGCCGTGTGTTCGAACCCCCATGAGCCTCTTTGTGCTTGAGCCCGTCCTCCTTCCCCCTGTTTGTTTTCCCTCCCTCCGCTCTCACCTGGAAGCACAGGTTCCTCACATTCATGCTAATAACCGTAATGTGAACGCGGCGCCGCGGCCGAGGACTGATGGCGCTCGCCGGCCGAGTGGGCAGACTCTGACCGCCGGCTCGATGGGAGGAGGTGCTTAATGTTGATGCCTTCATTTATTCCCCACACAGAGAGCCGCGAGAGGCCAGAGGCCTCCAATAAAGAGCAGCCCCGCCTGCAGCCGGCGGCCGGCGCTAATGAAACATTAGCCGTTGATCTATCCGCGGCGTTAAAGTGTCACCGCTCCCTCCCCCTTCCCCCCCCCCCCCCCTCCCTCGCCGTGTGAGGTCACTGAAACAACCCGACACGGTGAATCCGAGCCGGCCAATCAGCTGCTTCGTATGCTGCTACAGACGCGGAGCTTTTCTTTCCTCTCTCGCTCTCGCGCTGCCTTCAGGGCATCGTTGCTTCAGTGTTCAGCCCACACCGTAAAAAAACACCTTTTTATATTTCAACACACTGGTCGTTTCACCTCGCCTCAGCTTCCTGTGTGTGTGTGTGTGTGTGTGTGTGTGTGTGTGTGTGTGTGTGTGTGTGTGTGTGTGTGTGACATGTTATCCAGAATATTTCCATTTCACAGAATTATGCAGTTATGCAAGACTAACTTGGACACAATTCGTGAAATGCGATGGTTTAAAAGGAAGATGGTCCAAAGAATCTTTTTGATTTTGCTCCCCGGCCTGAAAGTTTAGCCAATTTAAATATTAAAATATGTAACTTTAATCAAAGTATGCATACATTTATTACGATTTGGCCACTTGGGAGAAGAGAAACCACAGGTATCGTCTTTATTATCCCACATCGTCTTCTTCCCCGTCAAACTCTGCTGCCTACGTTACCCACAATGCAATGTTATGCTAGTCGCGGCTAATGTAGCCTGCAGCTCCTTTACCTCTCTCTCAACACCGGCGTAAACTTCCAGAAATACAAAGGTTGAGTTGTATTCAACCTTTATTCAACCCTTATTCAACCTTTATTTAATATTTATGTAACCTTTATTCAATCCTTATTCAACCTTTATCCAACCTTTATTGAATCTTTAATCAACCTTTATTTAATATTTATGTAACCTCTATTCAACCTTTATTCAATCTTTAATCAACCTTTATTCAATCTTTAATCAACCTTTATTTAACCTTCATTCAATCTTTATTCAACCTTTATTCAATCTTTATGTAATCTTTATTCACCTCTACTTTAATCAACCTTTATTCAATCTTTGTTCAACCTTTATTCAACTTTCATTCAATATTTAATCTTTATTTAATATGTATTTAACCTACATTCAATCTTTAGTCAACCTTTATTCAATCTTTATGTAATCTTTATGCAATCTTTATTCAACCTCTATTCAATATTTTTTCAACCTTTATTCAGTCTTTGTTCAGCTTTTACTGAAAAAACGTTTGAGAGGTTTTCCTGGAGTTAAGTAATAATAACTGTTTGAAGTTATTTTTATTTTTTTGACCACGATGTTTTTCTTAAAGCTATTAAAGTGCTTTTGTTGCGTTTAAACTGCTTATTGTCGTCACGACGGACAGAAACAGAAACAGAGCTGCAGGTTGCATCCAGCAGACGTCTCCGCTGGTCTTATATCGCTCAGGTTGAGGATGATCGGCTCTATTTCCTCCTTTAGCCGGCTTTACAGCTGCTGCTGTGGCTCTGCTGACCCGTCAGCTCACACACTCGTCTCCATGAACCGTAGAGAAGCCGTACGTCTGGTGAACGTACAGACGCTCACGTGTCTGATCTTATCACGCCGAAGCTCCTCACGTCCTCTGTGAATAACTGAGGTCAGCAGGTCAAACCAGTTCAACATCCTGCTGCTGCTCATGCTGTTTCTCACTGACGCGTTTTTATGCTTCCCCTTCAAAATAAGAGGTTTCAACAGCCAACATCCAACATTTAAACCACAATACTGCGACAACACATTTACTATTTTCACTGTATATTGACAAATGGATGTTTCTAAACATGTTCAGTGTAACAAAGTATGTTTAACACTCAACTAGAGATCCTTAACACTGAACTAGAGAGGCTTAAAACTTATCTAGAGAGGCTTAACACTCAACTAGAGATCCTTAACACTTAACTAGAGAGCCTTAACACTCAACCAGAAAGCCTTAACACTCAACTAAAGATATTTAACACTTAACTAGAGCGCCTTAACACTCAACCAGAAAGCCTTAACACTCAACCAGAAAGCCTTAACACTTAACTAAAGATATTTAACACTTAACTAGAGGGCCTTAACACTCAACCACAAAGCCTTAGCACTCAACCACAAAGCCTTAAAACTCAACTAGAGTGCCTTAACACTCAACCACAAAGCCTTAACACTCAACTAAAGATATTTAACACTCAACCAGAAAGCCTTAAAACTCAACAAGAAAGCCTTAACACTCAACTAAAGATATTTAACACTCAACCAGAAAGCCTTAAAACTCAACAAGAGAGCCTTAACACTTAATTAGAGAGCATGAACACTCAATCACAAAGCCTTAACACTTAACTAGAGGGCCTTAACACTCAACCAGAAAGCCTTAACACTCAACTCGAGAGTCTTCATTTGAAACAGGCTCCTTGAGAGAAACAAATGTAGTGTCACCTTGCAGACTTCCTCATGAAGTGAAGGGACTGACTACTAGCTGCTGTTGTTATCCTGCTTGAACAACATGTCCCTAGTGTCTGATATCATGCGCATCTGTCAGCTTTCTAAACACCTGATGCTCGGTGAACATATCTTGCAGGTGTACGGTTGCTCTTTCCGTAGAACGTGCCAATTCTTAAAAAACCGTGATCCTTCAGGACTTGACGAGTCTTTATCGCTCCTCCGGCGGCAGCTGCGTCTGCTCTGCAATGCTTCAGCGTGAGCGTGAGCCTCAGCTGTGCTGCTAAATAAAACACCGTCAGGATGAGAAGAATCAGTAAAAAAAACACCCCTCTTCTCTAAATGAACTTCTGTAAACTGCTGAATCCACTCGGTTTCATTTTTAGTAAACACCTGCTGATCTTTTTTTATTATTTTCCCCGGCACGGCGCAGCGGGAGCCATCACATCTTGAACAGACCCTATTATTTGGCTGTTTGTACCTGCGCAGCAGACACCTGTCAGCGAGATTAATTACACCGCCGTAGACGCAAGAATGGAGAAAAAAAAACCTGGAAAAAAATGCTCCCAGCGTCCAGCAGATACTGAGATGTACAAAAAAAAAAAGAAATATGTGAACAAAACCCAAATGAGCAGATGCATGCTGGGTAATGCAAGTGTGGATGTAAACAGGAGAGCGCGGCAGCTGTCAGCGAGGCTCTTTGTCCAACTGTCCTCAGATATGATCCTGGAAGCTGCACAAATCAATGTATTTCATGTATTTGCGATGGATCGAGCGGTTGGAAACGTCGGAGAACCGGCAGACTTTTCTTGCGTTTCTGATTTCCAAGGTCCGAGGAGCGAGGCCGGCTTTCGGCCCTCCGACATCGTTCTTCTCTCTGCAGACGGCGGAGAGGTCGAGCTCCACCTTTTATCCGAACGACTCCTGCGTTGCTGCAAAACGTTGTATTTAACGATAAGTTGTGGACGGGGCTGTTGTGGTGATGCGCTAGCTTACAGCGGGACAAACACCGAAGCTTTAGCGGGACCTGTAGCATCAGTGGGGAGCTAGGTGACTAGCTTTTAGGTGAAAACAGTTCATTGAAGTCCATCTTTAATGTATGATACAGTTTGTATGTGTGGATGAAGTCATTTCTCAGTCCCATTTTCATCATTTCTACTCTGAAAATGCTGATACGAAATTTGGTTTGAGACATTTATTTACATGTATCTACGATTGTATTCCTATATTTCATTGCTTTTGCAACCCAAAGACCTTTGGTAAACCAAATTCCATCACCAAAACCGTTCGTCTACTTAAGACTTTCCAAAATGGAGCATCCGTTTGGCAAATGGTGCCTGATTATAGAGAGAGCTGAGATTGTTCTGCAATGTTTGATGTAACAAACATGTAGCGTAGATGCAATGCCTTTAAAAGATGAATTTAAGAAATGGCGTAAAGTTGAGAAAATGACCTCGGTGCCCAGAGGGTTAAGACCCATGTTTAGCAAAACATTGATGATTTTTACTCTTTGTAGTCTCTTACCGCTCGAGGAACCTGAAACCATTTTAGTTTTATGGAATTCTCCTACCTGTTCAAAACTGTCCTTCAAAAAAAAAAAAAAAAAAAAAAAAGTGTCTTTGAGCTCCGGGAGCGTTGCATCATGTGAAGCCCGGAGCACCCGGCTGACGTCTCCACGCAGAGGCAGCCGAGGAGACGTCGGCCGGTATCTCCGTCAACCCTGGCAGGGAGATGACATAAAGCCGATGCCGCTCTGAGGACGTGACGGCGCTCGGGGAGATGATTGACAGACGTGACGGTGACGTGCAGACGCTGACCTCGCGCTCCAGAACGTTTCATTTTCCAAAACAAGTCGATTGTCATGATTCCCGATGGTTCAAGGTTTCTTTATTTGCGCATTTGTGCGGAGAGCAACAGTCCAGACACGTTGGACTTGTTGAGCAGGCCTCTAAGAGAAGAAAGAGAAAAAAATATATAAAAACACTACCGTAAAAGTCGGGTTACAAGCCGCTACGACCTTCGGTGGGTGTCTTCGCTAGCTCCCTGCTGTAGCCAGCTAGCGCTGCTGCTAGTTCCCTTCTAGCTCCTTACGAGCTCTCCTTTTGTCTCCTGCTAGCTCTTTACTGGCTCTCCGCTAGCTCCCCGCTAGTTCCCTGACAACCACCGAAGGTAGCGGTACCAGTAGCAGCAGCAGCGGGGAGCTAGCAGCCTCGCTAGCTTACAGCGGTGACACTCACCGAAGGCAGCGGGATCGGTAGCAGCAGCAGCGGGAAGCTAGCAGCAACGGGAAGCTAGCAGCAGCGGGAAGCTAGCAGCAAGGGGAAGCATGCAGCAACGGGAAGCTAGCAGCAGCGGGAAGCGAGCAGCAAGAGGAAGCATGCAGCAACGGGAAGCTAGCAGCAGCGGGAAGCTAGCAGCCTCGCTAGCTTACAGCGGTGACACTCACCGAAGGCAGCACGATCGGTAGCAGTAGCGCGGGAAGCTAGCAGCAGCGGGAAGCTAGCAGCAGCGGGAAGCTAGCAGCAGCGCTAGCTTACAGCGGGGACACTCACCGAAGGCAGCGGGATCGGTAGCAGCAGCAGCGGGGAGTTAGCTTGTAACCAGATCTTTACGGTGTACATACGTGTTCTGTGTACAAAAGGTGATAATATGTACAAGAAGGTATTAGATACAGCTTTTGAAAGAGTTAAATAACAGCAATAAACAGGCTCGTCCTGAGTGCTGTTCCTGCAGTGTGAAAAGAGAGAACAGGGAAAAGAAAGAAGGTCAAAACGACGGCTCGCTGCAGCATTCATTCGTTTAAAAAAAAAATCAACGAGAAACTAATTTACTTCACGATGGAATTTTGTTGCAATGATTTTTGAAAAATTTTCAGGCATGGAAAAAAGTATTTTCCTTTTTCCTTCTGCCTGTTGTTCTTCCCTCAAAACAATCACCAGCAAACAGCTTTTGGACAGATGCAAATCACCTCATTAACTCTCTAACCCGAACGCACTCGGCAAGCAGGAGAGCCGGCGAATGCGGAGGAGAGAAAAGAGGAGAAAGACAGGGGGAAGGAAAGAAAAGCCCCCCCCCCCCCCCCCCCCCCCCCAAAAAAAAAGAAAACCAAGCGTTCTGATAAAACATCTGCTGGATTCGCCCATCTGTGCCAAGCCGAGCGAGCGAGGCCCGCTGTGAGAGGGACGAGGCGAGAGAGGGAGATTGAGAGGTGGTGGGCGAGGAGAAAAGAAAGGAGGAGGATAAGGAGGCATCGTGCCCACGTCAACAAGTGCCAGGAATTGTGTTTTTTCGGGAGGAAGAGGAAGGGGGGTGCATCATAATGAAGGCGGGGGCCGGGTGGAAATCCGCGGCTAACGCTAAATCCCCCAGGAAACAATTAAAGTGGCATTGTTTCACACGGCCGGCTCAGATCCCACCGACTCTTTTTTTTCATTTTGTATTTCTCTCTTCTGTCTCCTCTTTTCATGACGACTCTCCCTCCTAAAAGAAAAGAAATACCCGGTGTTGTCTTCTCCTGCTCCCCCCCTTTCTCTTTTTTCTTTTCGGAAAAGGGGATTTAGCGATTGATACGCCCGAGGCTCAGCTCTGTTGATCAGATGTGTGTCTCCGCTCCTCCACCTCCCTTTTATTACGTCTTTTAAGCGCTTAGCTGGAGAAGAAGCCGACGAAGACGAGGGAGAAGAAGACGAAGAAGAAGGCTTCTGGGTCAGCAGAGGACAAGATGTCTGCCTGATTACAGTTGAATTGGGGGAGATTATCCCCGCGCTAAAAAAGAGATTAGCGCACTCCGCCCGCGCAGCGCATGTAAAGACTACAGGCGGAGAGGTTTGAAAAAGTGGAGACACAAACAAGACAAAAGCCGGCTGCAGCCGGGAGGACGTTTAAGGTTGGAATCCGCACTTAAGACGAGGATGTACAAACATCGTGTCGGAAGTTTAACTGTCGCGGAGGAGAGGAGCGTCTCAGTTTAATCCACCTCTCCGGGGGAGGGAAGGAGCGGTGGA
Organism: Clinocottus analis; assembly: GCF_023055335.1. Lineage (NCBI taxonomy): Eukaryota > Metazoa > Chordata > Actinopteri > Perciformes > Cottidae > Clinocottus > Clinocottus analis. The sequence goes on along the minus strand of NW_027176215.1, from coordinate 255,369 downwards.
TTACCGAGCGGCGCTCCCGACCCTCCGGAGGCCCTGAAGGCCTCGCGTTCGCCAGATGGGGCTTCGGGGTTTTTTTTGGGGGTGTGCGTTGCATTGGAAGCCAATTTGTCTCAGAATATGATGCATATCTTTTTTTCAAAGCGATTGATTTCCCCTGGAAGGATGAAGCCGGCGGTGTTTTTGTGTAAACGCGTCTCCTCTTGTCGGCGGGAAAACGAGCGACGACCTCGCGCAGCAGGTCTGAGAGCTTTTAATGTCTCGACATGTTGACGCAGTCTGCGCGCTGATGCAGGAGCTGCTGTCGGCTCAGCTGCTGCTGCTCGGGTCCTCACGCACAGTCAGGGTTCCTTTCCTTCCCTCCTTCCCTCCCTCCTGCACCACGTATCCTCACTCGGGCTCACCTGATGGAGGGAACTTCTGCTCCTGAAATGCAAACTGTCTTTAAAATAAACTTCCAGCTACACAGGAAACCACATAGTCAGGGTCCTTTCCTTTCCTCGCCCCTCTCTCCCTCCATCCCTTCCTTTTTGGGGAAGGAAAGGATGGATGGAGGGAATGAAGGAGGGAGGGAAAGGATTTAGGGAGGGAAAGGAAAGGAGTGAAGGATGGATGGATGTAAAGAAAAGGAGGAAGGGAAATTAGAGGTTTCATAAACACCAGATGTCTGACAGCAGATTCCTGTGTGACGGACCTGAGCAGCGCTCTGCCGCTGAACGTCCTGCTGAACGTCCAGATGAACGTCCTGGTGAACGTCTTGGTGGTGAACGTCCTGCTGAACGCCCTGGTGAACGTCCAGATGAACGTCTTGGTGAACGTCCAGATGAACGTCCTGGTGAACGTCTTGGTGGTGAACGTCCTGGTGGTGAACGTCCTGGTGAACGTCCTGTTGAACGTCCTGGTGGTGAACTTCTTGGTGAACGTCCTGGTGGTGAACGTCCTGGTGGTGAACGTCCTGGTGGTGAACTTCTTGGTGAACGTCTAGATGAACGTCCTGCTGAACGTCCTGCTGAACGTCCTGCTGAACGTCCTGCTGAACGTCCTGCTGAACGTCCTGCTGAACGTCTAGATGAACGTCCTGGTGGTGAACTTCTTGCTGAACTTCTTGCTGAACGTCCTGCGCTGCTTTGACTCATCGTGGAATCGTACATTCGTTATTCTGTGAGTCGTTCAGCCGCTCCACTGAAGAGTCAACGACTCCGTGGTTTTATTTAATTACATGACTTCATGTGTTCGTTGTGTAAATATGAGTTCTATAATATTTACATTTTGCGTTGCTGGAAATAGACTTCACATTATTAATTTAGAAACCTTTTCCAACATAAGAATGTTCAGCTTTTCTTTGTTGTATATAAACTAAATGACTTATTGACTCTGTGGCACACGAACTGACGGATTCAATGAATGTATAATGCAAATAATAATAATAATAATAATAATAATAATAATCATAATCATAAGTCACTCAGATCATAAACCTTTATGGAGAAATGAATAATGAATAATGGAGTCGTGATTTCATGTTCTTCAATGTCTGAGTCACAGCTGGTGGAAGCAGATTAATGAGACAAGTGTGTGTGTGTGTGTGTGTGTGTGTGTGTGTGTGTGTGTGTGTGTGTGTGTGTGTGTGTGTGTGTGTGTGTGTGTGTGTTGTACATGAACAGACATGTAGAGTGCAGTTCCTGCTCCACATCCATCACAGCAGCTGAGGCGTGCTAGTGCTAACCGCGTTATTATCGGCTAATAGCATACCTATTAGCATCGGCTAATAGCATACCTTTAGCATCGGCTAATAGGTATTTTATATTTGATCCTTTCCGACAGAAGAGTGAATGTCTACGAGCAGCGTCATGCAGATGTCTGCTGGTTGTCTGTCAGAGCTTTTTGTGAACTATAACTTTATTCATGAAGCATCTTTTAGCACAGAGTTTTAAAAGATGCTTCATGGATAAAGTTATTAATGTAAGACGCAGCATGAAGACGGAGCTGAGTCTGTGTACAGGAGCCCGGATGGGACAATCCTGAGACTGAACAGCCTTTCATGAGGATGTTGACTCGTCTCCTGAGACTCTGCCTGGACAAGACATTTTTCAAAATGTGGCTACTGCTGCCGTAAGATGTCGCACGATATAGCTTTTGTTTATTACGCCATCAACATGACGGAAAAAAAGTCTTTCTGAAGAAGTCTCTGTGGTGTAATTGGCTGTTAACCGAAAGGTTGGTGGTTCAAGCCCATCCAGGGATGAAACGCTGTCCAGAGAAGCTGGAGGCCTGGAACCAGCAAAAAAAAAAAAAATGTCCAACTGCATTTATAAACTGTATGTTACATATTTACATGACAAAAAATCCACCGAGTCAAAAGAAAAGCTTTCCGTTCCTTCCCTCCTTCCCTTCCTCCTCTCCTCCTCTCCTCCTCCTCGTCAGTAATTAGAGGGAGTCAGAGTGATAAATCAATAGAGAGCTGGAGTGATGCCTCCATGAGGAGCAGTGACAGTAATGCACAGCAGAGAAACAGACGTTACGCAGTAATCCATCAGCTGATCGCTGCAGCTCCTCCTTCCTGCTTACGGCCATCTCAGCTGCAGGCGTCACGTGACACGCATCACGTCACGTGACACGCATCACGTCACGTGACACGCACCACGTCACGTGACACGCACCACGTCACGTCTGCTGCAGCGCTCTGGTTCTGGAGAAAAGCATGGGAGAACTTCTGCTGTCGGAAAGAACTGATGGAGGCCAAAGAGAGGCCACGCCTCCAATGAGGAGAAGCCACGCCTCCTACAAGAACAGGCCACGCCTCTAACGAGGAGAGGCCACGCCTCCAATTTAGTGCTGCAGTACAAAATAAATAATAGTATTCATAACAAAAGTATCTATAACAAAAGTATCTATAACAAAAGTATCTATAACAATAGTATCTATAACAATAGTATCTATAACAATAGTATTTATAACAATAGTATTTATAACAATAGTATTTATAACAATAGTTAATAGTGAACATTTCCTCGTCATCTTTATAACAAACATCATCAGATCTTTTGTTCAAACATTCTTTATGTTGCCAACTAAACTTTTTTCTACGAGTTTGATTATATTTCTTCCCTCAGACGTTTACTGAAACTCTAACATATAATGTTTCATATTTGTATCATCACCTCTTCCTCTTCCTCTTCGTCGCGCTGCGTTCACAAACACCTGACAAATCATCACTTTTGTCGACAGGAAGAGTCGCCAATAAAGCGTAACGATGTCTCACCTTGCTTCATCCGTCAGGTTGTGACGCTAACGAGCGCGTCGGGTTGTCGTTGTCGTTAAAGACACACGTTACACAAACGGAGACGCACAACGAGGTGGCGTGCTCATCACGCCAATTTATAATCTATCACCTCTTTAAAATGCAATTATGCAATATTAGACTAATGGCAGAATACAATTCAGAGCAGGAGGAAGACGAAGAGGACGAAGACGAAAAAAGGCAATCACTCTGAAAGGAGAATATATTAAATAATAAATAATAAATAAAGTTTCCCACCATAAGTATGAGTTGGTAATTATTTGTGGGTAATGAGTCGACATTCCTGCATGTTTTGATTATGCTTAGTGTGTGTGTGTGTGTGTGTGTGTGTGTGTGTGTGTGTGTGTGTGTGTGTGTGTGTGTGTGTGTGTGTGTGTGTGTGTGTGTGTGTGCCTCCGCTCCATTTGTCTTCTCATTAGCTTTAAATCTCTGTTAGTACTGACTCACTTCCTCTCATAATTACACAGTCAGTCAGATCTGAAAATAACAACCGACGCATCGATGACTTCAGAGCTTCTCCTCGACTCCGGGTTTGTTTTGATTTATTTTATTTTTTTATGAACTTTAACTCGTGGAACCGGCGGAAATACAGAAGATTAAAATAATGTACAGTGACAAATAAAAGAATTGATGGATCTTAAACAAAGAAACTTGTTGTTTTTATTATTTTCCTGCCTGAAGGTGGCGCTACACAGTGGAGTTCAGCAGTGTGTGACCGGGGAGGGGGCGGAGCTTCAGCAGTGTGTGACAGGGAGGGGGCGGAGCTTCAGATGTCCACTGACGCGGGAGGGGGCGGAGCTTCAACAGTCTGCTGATGGGGGAGGGGGCGGAGCTTATAAAAGTGTTAGAAAAAAAAGTGTTATAAACGTGTTCTAAAAATAGTTATACATTTGTTATAAACATGTTATTAAAGTTGTATAAAGGTTATGAAGTGTTTTAAACGTGTTATGGATATTTAATAAACGTGCTATAAGAGTGGTATAAGTGTTATATAAAGTGTTATCAATGTGTTATAAAAGTGTTATAAACATGTTTTAAAAGTGTTATGAACATGTTATAATTATATAATATTTAATGAACGTGCTATAAAAGTAGTATTCAAGTGTTCTAAGTGTTATGAACATGTTATAAAAGTGTTATTAACGTGTTATTAACGAGTTATAAACGACCTGAACATAAAACCCAGGAGCTCAGGAGGCTCCATGAAGCTGCTCAGCGCTGCAGATAATCCTTCGTTGGTTCATACGAGGCAGAATCGTCCACATTGCTGAACATCAGGAGCTTTTCAGTTCTCCATATTTGTTGGTGAGATTAGAGATTAGAGATTATAACAAAACGTTCAGTTTACTCAGAACCTGACGCTGTGAAACAGACCTGAGATCTGCTGCTGACGGACAGACCGGACCCACACGGTGCTCTAATGAGCCTCCTGCTGGCACAGAGCGTGTGTGTGTGTGTGTGTGTGTGTGTGTGTGTGTGTGTGTGTGTGTGTGTGTGTGTGTGTGTGTGAGAGAGAGAGAGAGTGTGTGCAGCTGCCACTACTGTATAACATGACACTGTAACCTACAAGATGTACTGACACATGCCCACACACACATTGAGTGTGTGTGTGTGTGTGTGTGCGTGTAGGTGTGTGTATGTGTGTTTTGTATGCCTCTGGCTTTTCCCAGCATGCCTTTCAGCTGCTCTTTGATGTGAGCTTGCTGACATGAAGGAGCTTTTTGAAAGCCATCTCCTCCTTTGGCCTCTCGGCTGGTATCGGGCAGCGGAGGAGGAGGAAGAGGAGGAGGAAGAGGAAGAGGTGGAAGAAGAGGAAGAGGTGGAGGAAGAGGTGGGGGGTTGAGGGATCATGCTGTCACTCAAACTCGTCGCCGAGACGACCAACTACCTCCCCTCTCCTCCTCATCTTCATGTCGATGATCCCTCAGCGACAGCTCAACTGATCATGAGTGTGTGTGTGTGTGTGTGTGTGTGTGTGTGTGTGTGTGTGTGTGTGTGTGTGTGTGTGTGTGTGTGTGTGTGTGTGTGTGTGTGTGTGTGTGTGTGTGCACTCGTGACTCAGTGCTTTTTTTGACACGTTAGAGCCTCGAGCTCAGCGTTTTCGGCCGTCGCCATCTTGTTTTTTTTGCAACCGGTGAACAGGAAGTGACCATAAATGGACTGAGGCGTCCGCCTGTCAATCATCTCAAATCCACAACGCCTTTCCTTTTGAAGAAAATGTATCGTCAACTTATTTTCAGCATAAATATGATCAAAAGTCAAGATTCTCCCAAAAAATGACTCCTTGAGTTTCTTAAACAAGTATTGTTCGTTGTCTTCACATCAACCTGCACATCTTTAGAAAGATTACGACCTGAAGCATCAACATCTGCAACAACAATCACAGTCCAGTAAAGCATTGACATGTTATGGAGCATATTCAGTCCAAAAAACATGTTTTTCGGTTCAAAATTGAAAAAAAAAGACCTATTTTGAGCTTTTCCTCAGTCCCACCAGGACAAGGCAGATATCAAAACGACCCCCGACTCGATCCCACGAGTCCTCCGCTGAAATCGTCCGTCACAAAGGCGACTTATGAAGGCTTTAGTGAAACGTTAAAATCGCTTAGTCATGTTATCTCTTAGCGTTCCTGTCAGATGAGCCTGAAGCGCCTTTCAAGGCGTAAAGTGCAAGCTGCACTTTGCATTGGGAGTAAATGCATGGTCTTGGTGTCTTTTGAAAGGAAAGATAGTCAATAGTCAGAATCACTTTAAGTGCTTTAAGTTATATAAGTTTGAACACATTAAAGTGTACGGTTTTTATTCCAAATACATCCCTGCAGATGACTTTAAATGTGTATTATTAATACAAACTTATTTTGCGGATGAGGAGGTAGCAAAGTTTTAGTTTTGATGACGCGCGTCGGCCTCACGCTGAGCTCTTCACGTGGAGGCAGCAGCTTTATAACGATTATCATGACAAACACACCACACACACAGTGAGTTATCACTGTATCTGCTCTGTGTGTGTGTGTGTGTGTGTGTGTGTTTAGTCCAAATAAAACCGGTTAATTATCCCGGCTGTCATACAGCTCGCAGGAAGTCTCTCCAGACCTCCTCCTGATGATGTGCTGTCCATATCAAGAGGCTCCTTCGCTGGCTGTCGCTGAGCAGAGAGACAGCAGAGTGAGCCGTGAGGTTTGTGTCTCAGGTGTCAGCCGTGATGTCAGGTAATGAGGTCGGGTGATGTTGTGCTCTCTCTCTCTCTCTCTCTCTCTCTCTCTCTCTCTCTCCTTTAATGGTGGCGATGTTTTGTCGGACAACAGGCCGTCGTGGTGTCACCGGGCAGGTTGTGTGACGCTGGGAGCCAGTGGGTGGACCCGGTGACCTCCCAGTGTGTTACTGGCAGCAATTAGCAGGGTTTGTGTTGTCAACACTGACAACGTTCACTGAGACCGTGACAGGTGGCGACTCCTCTGGTTGTATAGAAGTCTATGCTTCATGTGTTAAAGCTGCATTCTCTCTCCTGACCACCAGGGGGCGACTCCTCTGGTTGTATAGAAGTCTATGCTTCATGTGTTAAAGCTGCATTCTCTCTCCTGACCACCAGGGGGCGACTCCTCTGGTTGTATAGAAGTCTATGCTTCATGTGTTAAAGCTGCATTCTCTCTCCTGACCACCAGGGGGCGACTCCTCTGGTTGTATAGAAGTCTATGCTTCATGTGTTAAAGCTGCATTCTCTCTCCTGACCACCAGGGGGCGACTCCTCTGGTTGTATAGAAGTCTATGCTTCATGTGTTGAAGCTGCATTCTCTCTCCTGACCACCAGGGGGCGACTCCTCTGGTTGTATAGAAGTACATGCTTCACGTGTTGAAGCTGCATTCTCTCTCCTGACCACTAGGGGGCGACTCCTGGTTGTATAGAAGTACATGCTTCACGTGTTGAAGCTGCATTCTCTCTCCTGACCACCAGGGGGCGACTCCTCTGGTTGTATAGAAGTCTATGCTTCGTGTGTTAGAGCTGCATTCTCTCTCCTGACCATCAGGGGGCGACTCCTCTGGTTGTATAGAAGTCTATGCTTCTTGTGTTGAAGCTGCATTCTCTCTCCCGACCACCAGGGGGCGGCTCCTCTGGTTGTATAGAAGTCTTAACCAGAGGGCGGGGCTACCAGGTGATTGACAGGTCTCAACTATGTTGTTTGGGAGTTATTCAGCCTTCAGCTCGTTTAAACTTTGTGTAAACTTTAGTCTTTGTTCAACAGAATCAAACACACACACACTTTTTTCTCTCATTAAAACATAAACGTCTTCTGCAGTGTGTCACATTCCTGTTCTAGCAGACTCACAAAATATAAAATGGCAACAATGTTCCCTCATGTCTCACAATTAGAACTGTCTTAATTAAAATTCCGGCATGTGAACCTTTACTCATAACACAAAAAAATGAAATATTTCCATCAGAAGCAAACATTTTGTCATGTGAAGCAGACTGAATCAGCGCCACAAAAAAATAGAAAAAGTCTCCCAAAGTCTCGGAGCATAACTCTCATCGCTGCCGGCAGCATCAACGCACCGAGAGTCCAAATGTTATTGGCAAATAAAGAACGTTATAACACTTTTAACTTTAAATGTTCAGCTTTTGATACACACAGCTTCATTCCTTCACTGTAAATGCTGAAGGCCGACTCTCTCCCGCCTCCTGCTTCATGGTTTGTGGTTATCTGGATCGTGGTCCATGCGTATACTACTCATTATATAATATTCATGTAGTGTGCTGTAACTGTTACGTTATTCATGTGTTGAACGTGGGTTCCTCCTCTGCTGCTCTCCTCAAGGGTTCTTCCCCTTTTTCCCCTGTGAAAGGATTTTGCTCTCTTTATTTGGGGGAGTTGTTCCTGATCCCATGTGAGGTCCCCGGACAGATTGTGAAGCCCTCCCAGGCAAATGTTGTATTTGTGATTTCAGGCTATATAAAATAAACTGAATTCCATATTTTTTGGTGGTAAAGCTTTCAGAAAAATAACATGTTTACTGCAGAAGACCGCAAACTTCTCGAAATAGCTGAATCCAGCCAGAACGTAGCGTGAAGCATCAGAAGCATCAGAGGAAGTCAGGAGACATTCATGGATGCTGTTGGACATCGTTTGATTTTTGTCAAGTAGATATTGTTGATTAAGGAGAAGAAGCAACATAATAAGAGGACATCAAGATGCTTTGGTAGACAACAGCTTCCACCCATGATACTTTCTGACCAGTTTTGCACAAGACCTACTGGAGGTCCAGGCCTCCAGCTTCTCTGGAGAGCAATAGAGGCTTTAGTCCCTGGGTGGGCTTGAACCACCAACCTTTCGGTTAACAGCCGAATGCGCTAACCAATTACGCCACAGAGACTTCTTCGGAAAGTTCCGGTGGAGTTTTTTTTTTTCCGTCATGTGAATGTAACGTCACTACAGTTCTTTACAAACAATTCTTATACAAAACTGTAAATCATAGCTTGTTTTATGAAAAACAAAAGTCCAAAACTGCTGTATTTGGATGTATTGAACACCATAAGTAATATACAAGGGAAATGCTTTGGTACATGAGAAAATTCAAATTGCATTCAATTAGCCCAAATGGCCCCAATGGGTCAATTGAATGCAATGGGTTCAATGGATCCATTGGTTCCATTGGATCCAATGGACCCAATGGATCCAATGGGTCCATTGGGCACCAATGAGTCCTCGCCTGAATGTTCTCTGTTCTAAACCCTCTCTAACTTTATTCTGCTTCACTTTATCAAAGTCAACCTTTGCAGAGAGAATGTTCACATGTTGAATGTTCACATGTTGAATGTTCACATGTTGAATGTTCACATGTTGAATGTTCACATGTTGTGTTTTGGTTTGTTGGCGTTGGACTTTACAGCTGCTTCATTTCAAACTAATAATCATCCTGAAAGTCATTTTTTTATAGTTGGACCTGAAACCTTTTCATTTCTTTCTGTGTGTCATCTTCATTTCCTCTTAACCAGAAACATGTAGACTGATATTTACACATCTGAACAACATCTCACATGTGTAGCTTTTATAACACAACATTATTAAACAGCTCTAGTGGCTGCAGAGACACACACTCTACAGTTTGGGGAGGACATTTTAGAGAAAAGGGCCTAAAGGTTTGTGTTGAGACAAAGAGATCAGCAAGAAACATTCTGTTGCTTCTAAAAGAACAAAGCAGAAGATCACAGAAACATTGGCCATGAACAGATTTTTGTCCAGATCTGAATTCAGAAAGAACAAGTTCATCCATTAAAACCTGTTTTATTCTCACCAGTCCTAAACGGCTGGAGTCTTTAACCACAGAAGAAGAAGAGCCGGGCGGGAGGAGGAGGAGGAAGAACAGGAGGAGGAGGAGGAGGAGGAGGGATGAGGTGTCAGGAGTTAAACGGGCAGAGCAGAGCGACGGGGTTAGAAATGATGATACTTTATCCTTAAATTGTTTTGAGAGCCTCCTGCCAGCCGGCTCATGAATCATGGCCGCCGGTGCTTCTGGCGTTCCCGTGTTGGGCTGCCGGGGCGACGGGGGTGACAGGTGAGTCCCCGACTCTCTGCTCCTCCAGCGCGACCCCCCCCCTCCTTCCCTCCTCCCTCCTCCTCGTCTTCATCATTTAACATTTAATCGAAGCTGCCAGCTGTCCCGGCGCTCGCCGCCGCTGCCTTTTCCCCCCCGAACCTCATCCATCCATCTCTGGCAGCCGGAGAGCGGCTGAAGAGGGAAGAGACGCCGCTTCCTCCTTCGGCGGCGGCTCGTGGCGGTCAGGTGGAACGGCAGCGTCGGTGCACCTGACCGGAGCAGGAAGTCCATCCGTCATGGAGGAGATCACCGAACTGACAAGTTCACAAATCTCACCGGATTCTTTACTTAAACCTTTGACATGAGACTATTTGATTACTCTCTCTCTCTCTCTCTCTCTCTCTCTCTCTCTCTCTCTCTCTCTCTCTCTCTCTCTCTCTCTCTCTCTCTCTCTCTCTCTCTCTCTCTCCCTCCTTCTCTCCCTCTTGGTTACAGTGTGTACTCCGTCCAGACGGATCGATGCGTCGTACTAATCAGCAAAGTCTGCGAGCGCCGACGACTGCGTCCAGTTTACTGAGCGAGAGACTAATGGTTTACTTTAGAGAGAGAGAGAGAGAGAGAGAGAAAGAGAGAGAGAGAGAGAAAGAGAGAGAGAGAGGAGCGTCCTCGTCCTCGTCTCGTCCTCGTCCTCGTCTCGCCCTCGTCGTCGTCCACATCTTCGTCTCGTCCTCGTCCTCGTCCACATCTTCGTCTCGTCCTCGTCCGCGTCTTCGTCCTCGTCTCGTCCTCGTCTTCGTCTCGTCCTCGTCCTCGTCTTCGTCTCGTCTTCGTCCTCGTCTCGTCTTCGTCCTCGTCCACGTCTTCGTCCTCGTCTCGTCCTCGTCTTCGTCTCGTCCTCGTCCTCGTCTTCGTCTCGTCCTCGTCCTCGTCTCGTCCTCGTCCTCGTCCTCGTCCTCGTCCTCGTCTCGTCCTCGTCCTCGTCCTCGTCCTCGTCCTCGTCCTCGTCCTCATCCTCGTCCTCGTCCTCGTCTCGTCCTCGTCTTCGTCTTGTCCTCGTCCACGTCCTCGTCTTCGTCTCGTCCTCGTCCTCGTCTTCGTCTCGTCCTCGTCCTCATCCTCGTCTCGTCCTCGTCCTCGTCTCATCCTCGTCTTCGTCTCGTCCTCGTCTTCGTCTCGTCCTCGTCTTGGCAATTAGCTTTATTTTGAATGAGAAGCTGCAGATCTCCTCCTCTTCTCCTCCTCTCTCCTTCATCCTTCCTTCTCTCTCCTCCTCTCTCCTCCTCCGTCCTCCTCCTCTCTCCTCCTCCGTCCTCCTCCTCTCTTCTCCTCCTCCGTCCTCCTCTCTTCTCCTCTCTCCTCCTCTCTTCTCCTCCGTCCTCCTCTCTTCTCCTCACCTCCTCGTCCACTGACCTTCCCTCTAATCACAGCTCATTAGTTCAGCTCACAGCTTTGATTTATTTATTAATATTTCATTTTCCTTTTGAATGTCACTCCGTCTTATAATGAAGATCTGATGCTCAGGAGCATCCAGGCCTCCATCAGAGGAGGGATGGAGGGATGGAGGAGGAAGGGATGGAGGGATAGAGGAGGAAGGGATGGAGGGATGAAGGAGGAAGGGATGGAGGGAGTTGCATCTGGTAGAACAGTAACGCTGTCTCCATTTCATTCTGCCGACCATTAAAAGAAAGAAAGAAAGAAAAGAGGAGAAGAGACGCTGACTTTCGTCGATATTTTTAGTCTCATAACTGTAATCTCTCTCTCTCTCTCTCTCTCTCTCTCTCTCTCTCTCTCTCTCTCTCTCTCTCTCTCTCTCTTGGAGTGCTTCCATGATAATCTTTTTCTGTCCGTTTCAGAACTCCATCCAGACTGAAACGATGTTTTTCTCTCCTGAAAATCGAACCATTTCAAAAGCTGTTGCACGGTGTAAAAATACGAGTGTTTATGTATTTATATATTTAACTCTGGTGTGGTACTTCAGTCTGTAGAGGGGGGGGGGGGGGGGGGGGGGGGGCAGGAAGGGGGGTCAGGGGGGGGTCTGGTAAATATAAACATTTAGCACAGCTGTGCTCTGTAACCTCTACTTATGTCGACCACATGGACGAATCAGCTGTTTCTCTTTTCTTCAAGTGTTTCACGACCTGAAAACATCTCGTCTGGATGTTTCCTCCTGATCCATGCTTCTCTCTAATAACTCTAATAACTCTAATAACTCTAATAACTCTGATAACTCTGATAACTCTAATAACTCTAATAACTCTGATAACTCTAATAACTCTAATAACTCTGATAACTCTGATAACTCTGATAACTGATAACTTAGTGAAACAATGAAGAACACAACATGTTGATTAATTCCTCCCTGGAAATAATCCCCAACAAGCGCTCTATTTCCTCCTATTTCCTCTTATTCTGTCCTCTTTCCTTTTATTTTGTCCTGTTTCCTCATTTCTTCCTGTTTCCTCTCATTTCCTCCTATTTCCTTTTCTTTCCCAATTTCCTCCTGTTCTCTCCTATTTCATATTATTTCTTCCTGTTTACTTATTTCCTCCTGTTTCCTCCTATTCCCTCTTGCTTCATTCTGTTTCCTCCTTTTTCCTCCTTTTCCTCTTATTTACTCTTGTTTCCTCACTTCCTTCTGTTTCCTCCTTCTTCCTCTTTTTTCCTCTTGTTTCCTTTTGTTTCCCCATTTCCTCCTTTTTCCTCCTTATTCCTCTTATTTCCTCTTGTTTCCTCATGTCCTTCTGTTTCCTCCTTCTTCCTCTTGTTTCGTCTTGTTTCCTCACTTCCTTCTGTTTCCTCCTTCCTCTTTTTTCCTCTTATCTCCTTTTGTTTCCTCACTTCCTTCTGTTTCCTCCTTCCTCTTTTTTCCTCTTATCTCCTTTTGTTTCCTCACTTTCTTCTGTTTACACCTTCTTCCTCCTTCCTCTTATTTCCTCTTGTTTCCTCTTGTTTCCTCTTGTTTCCTCTTGTTTCCTCTTATTTCCTCTCGTTTCCTTCTGTTTTCCTCATTATTGTTCCTCTTTGCACGGACAAACGAGGTGATTGGAATGAACGTACACGCACAAAATAATACTAAAACAGATTATGATGTGTTGCTAAAAACAACCGCTAAAACGACTGTACTGCGATTCACAGCAACATATATTGACAGTAAGAATTTTAACCATGATGCATTGCAGTACTACAGCACCGTGCTGTATAGGCGTTCTACAGTAAGAATATGGCCAGTACACAGTAATACTACTGTGAAAACCACAGAAACTTGTAACTGTGTATGTTTGTGTGTTACCCATTTATTCACCACAACAACACCGTGTTTTAAAAGTTGGAAAACAAGCTGCAGCTTGTTGGTTTGTCCAATCAGGTGGACGAGTGAACACAACGTGTCTGAGTGAAGAAGAGAGCTGTCAATCATCTGCGGTTCAGCCCTAACGATGTCCGTCTCCTGCAACGGCAAAAAAAACAACAAACCCAGAGCGGGATGAGGAAGAGCGCCGTGGTGATGTTTCCCGGCGCCGGCTGTGTTTCCTGCACGGCGGCGTCTATGAAACAAGAATACCGAGACATAAACACATTAGTATACTGCTGCATATTGTAACGCGTCCCTGACATTTCCTTCCCAATTATTCGCTAATGCTGCATCCACAGCACAATGTCTCCGCATTTATCACTGGAAATTGATGCAATTTATATTCATCTGGCACAATGACACAATACCACAGTGTGGGAATGGATCCCCGCTTCAATAGAAACCCGCCGAGTGTGAATGGAAATGGCGAGATAAGATATTTAACAGGCGGCGGCTGCAGAGGACAGGAGCCGGAGATTTAAAGGTTTTCGTGGGACAAATCCGGCGCAGATTCCTCCTCAACTCGGATATTACTTTCTCATTTTCTTTGTGTGTGTGTTTTTTTCTTCTCCGGCACAATTAGAAATGGTTTAAAGTTTAATGAGGATGTCGGGTGATAGAAAGTCATGAGATGTGATTCATGGTGAACACACAATAACGCCACAAACTGGGAACAGATGGAGTTTTACTGTTACACAGGAAGTGTAGAACTCCATCTGTAAGCGTAGAACTCCATCTGTAAGTTTAAAACTCCATCTATAAGCGTAAACCGCCATCTATAAGCGTACAACTCCATCTATAAGTGTAAAACTCCATCTGTAAGCGTACAACTCCATCTATAAGTGTAAACCTCCATCTATAAGCGTACAACTCCATCTATAAGTGTAAAACTACATCCATAAGTGTAAAACTCCATCTATAAGTGTAAACCACCATCTTTAAGTGTTCAACGTCATCTATAAATGTAAAACTCCGTCTATAAGCGTACAACTCCATCTATAAGTGTAAAACTCCATCTATAAGTGTAAAACTCCATCTGTAAGTATAAACCACCATCTTTAAGTGTACAACTTCATCTATAAATGTAAAACTCCGTCTGTAAGTGTAAAAAATCACCTGTAAGTGTAAACCACCATCTTATAGACAGACAGGAAGTCGGACAGGAAATCAGAGAGACAGGACACTAGAAAGAACGACACATAGAAAGAAAGGAAGACAGACAGACAGGAAGACGGATCAACAGCTTCAAAGAGGAAGTCAGAGGTCTAAAGAGTAAACAGGAAGTAGTTCCCGCCCCACCCTCCCTGTAGACGGCGGCCCGGTGATCCGTTACCCAGAACACGCGCCGGCCGGCCTCGCTCTCTCGCCTCCCCGACAGCAGAGCTGTGTGGCGTTGGAGGCGCCGGAGAAATCAAAGCGCACGATCAAAAGACCTGTAATCCATCCGAGCCTGTGAGGGGAACGTCGGGCGAACGCGTGCACGGAGCGCTCGTGTTCGGACTCCAGATTACGGAACGCACTGAAGAACACACCAAAATGCTGCAGGGAATCACAGCGACGGCGCTCTGCGGCGCTGCTCTTACCTGATTCCAAGGGGGCGGAGCTTGCATGAGTAAAGGTGGGCGGGGCTCGATGTCTCGATGGTTCTTTATAGCCAACACCATTTTACTGTTTCTATGTGTTTTCCCGGTATTTTTTATCATCAACATGTTTAAATCCCGCTGCTTGTTTTCGTAAATAGACCTCAAAAAAATACGTTGGAGTGTCACAGTTCATAGCGTAGCATCCAACCACACTGTCGCTAACCGACTACGCTGTCGCTAACCGGCCACGCTGTCACTAACCAACCACACTGTCGCTAACAGGCCACGCTGTCGCTAACCGGCCACGCTGTCGCTAACCGACTACGCTGTCGCTAACAGGCCACGCTGTCGCTAACCGACCACGCTGTCGCTAACAGGCCTCGCTGTCGCTAACCGACCACGCTGTCGCTAACAGGCCTCGCTGTCGCTAACCGACCACGCTGTCGCTAACAGGCCACGCTGTCACTAACAGGCCTCGCTGTCGCTAACAGGCCTTGCTGTTGCTAACCGACCACGCTGTCGCTAACCGAACTCTTTTGAACTCTTGATGTAGGTCTTTATTAATGCAAACCTTTGTCTCAAGAATTACCCACAATTCACAGCGAGCAGTCCATCAGCGACGTTAAACACGCGGCACACTGGGACACGTCGGCGTTCGAGTCGTTGAGGGGTAAAGATGGAACATGAAATCAGAGGAGTGGAAGCAAAGACTATTTTCCGCATCTGGTTTACATCAAACATTTCATTTAATTTTGTTATTGAAGCTGTTTTTTGACAAACACGACCGCATAGATTATTTGACAATTGCGTCTCATCTCGTCTCAGGAAGCCGTTCAAATCAGGGAGCAAAAGAAAAAGTCTAAAATAAACACTTGAATTGTACATAAGACGCGGCGTGTACTGCCGTCTTTCATTTGCAGGATGTTAAAGTCTGACAAATCGACAATGAGACCGTCGACGACTGCAGCCTGAGGGGAAAAACTCATTTTAAAATCACAATGCCTGACTGAGGTTTTGTATTTTATTCTAGGAGGTGATGCGTTAACTCATCTTGTTGCTGCACTGAAAACACACCTCACATGATCACTGCAGAAAATAGAGAAAGAATGATAAAAAAAATATTGTATTCGTGTGAACGTGCACGCGCACGGGAGTCCTGACCGCACGCTCCTTAATGTGCACTGAATGCTATCTTCAGCCAGCGCGGTGGAGGATTCTCTGAGCGCTGTCATAATCAAAGGGAGGGAGGAGGAGGAGGGGGGGGATTTGTTCTGCTCGGGCGTATCGGGCCTCGGCTGAGAGAAGAGACCAAAGGAAGCTCTAAACACAGTGTTTGACGGCGACACTGCTGCTGCCCCGAGATAAATTTGCAAAGTGTGTTTCCATCAAACGTGACCCTTTTGCTCGCCAATTATCTCTGCAGGACTGCATCGTTTCAGCGGGCCGGGGTCGACCCTGTCTGTCAGCTGCTGTCTGTCCTCCTGGCTGACGGGGGGAGAGGGGGGAGGGATGTAAAAGCATGTCTCCATGGGCGAATAATCACTCCCAGAAAAGCGTGCAATCTGCAGGGTCGCGGGTCAAAGCGTCCGTAAACAGACGGCGCCTCGCTTGTCAGGCGGCGGGGCCCCCGGGGTCAGAGACGATGAAAGCTCTCCTCGCCGCCGCTCAGCGGACGGGAGCAGGTGGGGAGCTCTTCCTACCTTTCACCGGGGAACAGATCTGCGTGGATTTCATCCACCGACACCTCGACCCTCTCCCTCCTGTGACAAAATTTCATATTGAGGAAACTTACGAAGAAAGTCAGAAGCCCTCCAGGAAGGAAAACTGTGTGCAGCACAAGACGGATGATTCAGAGACGCTCTCACCGGCCGTGATACAGCTAACGTCCAGGATGGAAGGGTCAAACCAAACACAGGACTCTCACCCAGGGCACCGTTGTCAATGTTGACTTATTTCACCGTAGTTTTGTTCGGACCTATTTGATGTCTTTAAAAAACCCTTTGCCAAAAACAACCAACTACCTGATAAACCCAGTAAACCCAGTAAACGAGAGCTTCGTAGTTTGAAGTGAAGGGCCGATGACCAAGTTGGAATAATGCCGTCTTTCTTCATATGTTGCCTTGGATTGTTGATTCCAACGTTATATGTCATGGCATGCATTGTACATACTTGACGTTCCATCTTGAGGATGTCTCACGATGAAAAATATCTGGTGAATTCTCTAGAAAAGCGGGAATTTCCACTTCAAATTCCACTTCACATGGCGAAAGATGTCTTGTGGGAAGGACAAGAGAAAAGCAGCTGATCCCGTAGAGACGTTGACCAAGTCAGGACTTGTGAGGACGCAGCAAAGACGGGGACGGACAGATGGACAGACGGATAATTATTTATTCCAAAAAGTAATAAATGTTTTGTACTAACGCTGGTATCTCTTCAAGTCCTTTGGTTGCGCCCCCCCTCCCTCCCCCCACCCTTCCCAGTGTGTATTCACACTGGGAAGGACACATACTTTAGATGTCTATTGATCGGGTTGCAGTCATTACGCGGAGGCCTTTTAACTTGTTAATTAATCTCCTAAACACAAAAGAGGTCATTGGAGGAGTCGTACCGCTGCATTAAAGTCACGCTCGCTCGGATAAAACCCATCAAAGGGACTTAAATTGCTATAAACTTATTTGCAAGATTGTATTTTGTGACAAAGGGTGGCAGATATTATCGTTAATGTGAAGCACCACAAACCGAGTTCGCAGTCTCTTTTTCCAATTTCTTGTAAACGAGAGAGAATAAATATAAATCTTCACAGTTTATATATATATATATATATATATATATATATATATATATATATATATATATATATATATATATATATATATATATATTGAGTGCAGTTTATACACTCAATGCAGCGCTGCAGCTACAGCATCTACAGAAACTACAGCATCGATAGCATCGATAGACCGATAGCAGCTACACCAGCGATAGCATCAATAGCAGCGATCGCATCGATAGCATCAATAGCAGCTAAGCATCTACAGTAGCTACAGCATTGATAGCAGCTACATTATGGATAGCATCTACACCAGCAACAGCATCAATAGCATTTACACCATTGATAGCATTGATAGCAGCGACTGCAGCGTTAAAAGTGATCCTCATCCGACGCGGCGGCGGCTCCAGAGGATAAGCGGCGGCTCACGGCCCTGTTAGCGGCGGGCGGTCGTAGCTCGCCGCCCCGGGCCGCGGGCGGTCGACAGCGCCGGAGGCTAATTTGGTGCTTAATCACTGTCGACCGGCCAACAGCCGCACGAGAGAGAAGAAACCATGAGCCGGAGACGCAAGAGGAGGGCCAACAGCTACGGTGGCTCATTGGGACAAATTGAAGATGTGAAATATGGATTTCAACAAGCCTCTCTCTCTCTCTCTCTCTCTCTCTCTCTCTCTCTCTCTCTCTCTCTCTCTCTCTCTCTCATGAAATGTTAAGAGGACAGATGGCAACGCAAACGGCACATGGCAACCAGGAGGGAGAGCGAGCGCTCGGTACAAGAGCAGAGATTAGAAGCCCTGAACGTCTACAGATAAGACCCGCCCCCAGAAGACCCGCCCCTATAAGACCCGCCCCTATAAGACCCGCCCCCACATTTCATGATGCGGGGCGGCGTGTGAGAGGAAAGTGTTTATTTGGCAGGAAAGTAAAAGAGTCGCCGGCTTGTTGACAAGAGTTTGATTTGTCTGGTGATGGCGTTTAAAAAGCTGCAGCGAGGAAACAAACAAAACAAGAACAACTCTCTCTCTCTCTCTCTCTCTCTCTCTCTCTCTCTCTCTCTCTCTCTCTCTCTCATTCTTAATCACTCCTAAATCTCTCGCTCACTCTTTTTCTCGCTCACTCTCGCTCAACCTTTATTACTCTCTCACTCTTTCTCTCTCACTCTTTGTCACGCACTTTCTCTCTCTCTTTCTTTCTCCGCTTGTTGACAACTGTGTAATTTGTCTCTTCATGTTGTTTAAAAGCGAGGAAACAAACAACAGCCTCCTTTGACTCATCCCTCCTGCATCTCTCCCTCGTTTTCCCCTGGTTTCTCCATCGTTTCCTCCTCGTTCCTTCCTCGTTTCCTCCTCGATTCTCCCTTGTTTCCTCCTCAATTCTCCCTTGTTTCTCCCTTGTTTCTCCTTCGTTTCACCCTGGTTTCCTCCCTTGTTTTCTCCTCGTTTCCTCCTCGTTTCTCCCTGGTTTCTCCCTGGTTTCTCCCTCCTTCCTCCCTGGCTTCCTCCTGGTTTCTCCCTCCTTCCATCCTCGTTTCCTCCCTCGGTTTCTCCCTGGTTTCTCCCTTGTTTCCTCCCTCGTTTTTCCCTTCTTTCTCCCTCCTTCCTCCTGTCTTCCTCCTGGTTTCTCCCTGGTTTCCTCTTCATTTCTCCGTCCTTCCTCCCTCCTTCCTCCTGGTTTCTCCCTCTTGCTCTCAGGAGAGATGTATAAATACATCCCCGTTAGCGCTGAATGACGGTGTGATTGCACGTCTGCAGCGTTCGGGCGACGGCGGCCGGCGGCTCGCGCGGCATTACGTGTTATTACTGCTCCTATGGCAACCGCTTACTGCAGGAGAACATGCTGCTGCGTTCACTGTAATGGGAAATCCATTTGTGGACCAGGCAACAACAAAGCCCTCAATTACCGCCAGCACACTCCCAATCAACCCAACGTGCATTTCTCCAGCGGCGGCGGCGGCTCACCTCGTGTAAACCTCGCAGTATTATTTCTGACAGGCCCTGTCTTTGAATCGCATTAAAGACTTCCCAGATTATTATTACAAATGTAAAATTACATCAGCTCGTCCCCCCGGCCGCCCGGCGGCGTGATGCGATGCTGATCACCGCGCTCTCGAGAGCGTCTTCCTCTCGGATTAGAGGTGCCACTGTTCATAAACTCATCAAAGCGCAGCGAGCGCCGGGGCCTCTCAGAGATAATGAAAATGTGCCGACAATAACGCCGAGGATTAGAACGGTGGGGGAGGAGAGAGAGGACGGGGGAGGAGGGGGGGAGAGGAGGAAGAGGAGGAAGGTGAGAAGATGACAAACGCCACGGGGCAATTAGCGCCTTCGTCACGCGGGAGATTCCTTATCGACGCCGTGGAACGACGTGCAGCGGCTTCACGGATCGAATCCCCAACTCCACAGATGATGACGATGATGATGATGCAGGTGATGATGAAGATGGGGAGAGGCGGGGTCAATGAGGCCGGACCCGGATCACTGGGTCAGCAGCAGGACTGATGGGGTTATTAATAACCAGACGGTGTGACGTCCAGACCAGCTGAGTCACATGACCACGAGGTGAGAAGACATGTCTGTGAGGACGCTCTCTCTCTCTCTCTCTTTCTCTCCCTCTCTCTCTTTCTCTCCCTCTCTCTCTTTCTCTCTCTTTCTCTCTCACTCCCTCTCAATCAGCCCCGCCCTCATGTAGTGTTCAGGCCCCGCCCTCATGTGGTGTTCTGGCCCCGCCCCCTCACCTGCTGCTTCCTGTCTGCCAGACAGCAGGAAATCACACACACTTGTTACTGTAATTTTGTGTGTGTGTGTGTGTGTGTGTGTGTGTGTGTGTGTGTGTGTGTGTGTGTGTGTGTGTGTGTGTGTGTGTGTGTGAGCACGATTGCGAGCCGAGCGTCTACTCCACCCACTCGTTCCTGAGCAATCGTGGAGCGGACGAGGAGGAGGAGACGAGGAGGCGAGGAGGCGAGGAGGCGAAAGCAGCTTCTGCTTTTTTCTCCTCTCATTTGCTCAGAAAAAAAGAACAAGAAAAAAAGGAAGAAGAGGAAAAACAGAGGAAGAGAAAAAGAGGAGGGAAGAAGAGGGAAAGCCGACCCTCACGCCGGCATACTTCAGCCATTAACTGGCGGCTGATTGCTTTGTGCAAAAGGTGCCCGAAGAGCCAGGGAAGGAAATTAGGGAATAATGGTGGGAGTAATGAAAGAGGATGAAAAGTGGCAGCCGGGCTCAACAGAGGAACAGGAAGAAGAGACAGAACAGAATAAACTACAGCAGACGCTCGACTGCAGTCCAGAGGCTCTCCAGCCGAGTGCTGGAGTCTGTCAGGGAATCCAACCGCCGGCTTCAGTGAGAAGCTCCTGGATGAGGGTCGCATGATGGTCAGCTGGCCGCTATGCTAGCTGAACATGACCTCAATGCTAGCTGAACAACAACTCAGCTTAAGGTAAAGTCCAGCTAGCTGCCAAGCTAGCTGGACATGACCTTAATGCTAGCTAAACATCACCTCGAAAGTAGCTGACCATCACCTCTATGCTAGCTGAACATCACATCTATGCTAGCTGACATCATCTCTATACTAGCTGACCATCATCTCTATGCTAGCTGAACATCACATTTATGCTAGCTGACCATCACCTCTATGCTAGCTGAACATCACATCTATGCTAGCTGACCATCACCTCTATGCTAGCTGACCATCACCTCTATGCTAGCTGACAATCACCTCTATGCTAGCTGAACATCACCTCTATGCTAGCTGAACATCACATCTATGCTAGCTAAACAATGCCTTGTAATGTTTAGCTAGCCGCTGTGCTACATTAACATCACTGCTATACTAGCTGAACATCACCTAATGATGAGGTGTTCAGCTAGCCGCTATGCTAGCTGAACATCACCTCTATGCTAGCTGAACATCACCTCTCTGCTAGCTGAACATCACATCTATGCTAGCTGAACATCACCTCTATGCTAGCTGAACATCACCTCTCTGCTAGCTGAACATCACCTCTATGCTAGCTGAACATCACCTCTATGCTAGCTGAACATCACCTCATGATGAGGTGTTCAGCTAGCCGCTGTGCTAGCTGTGCTAATGCATTAAGTGTGTGTTGGTGTTATTGATGTTGTTGTTCATTCATTTTAAACAAAATGTTTTGACAGATTTGTTTTTTCGGTCGGTAGCTGAAGGATGTTCATGTTTTCATTTTCCATCTCACAGATTGCTGTCATCATGTTTGTGTTGTTGTTGTTGACGTTCAGCTGAGCCACGTGGGTTTCCTGTGGCACCTTCAGGTGTCGTGGGAATTGTCTGCGCTTGTGTTACACGATCTCCTGCTGGTTGTTTGATCTCATTAAAGCTGCTTCTGATTTAAATGATGTGAACACTCCTTCAACGACTCTCCTCCGTCTACGAATCACAAATCGTGTTTTTCAGGAAGAAATATTTTATTAAAAATGATAAAAACAAAACAGCCCCAAACAAATGTTTACTTATTTACTTAAAATGACTTAATTATTCATTCTATGAAGAAATGTTTCACCTCTTCATTCAGGCTGGTTCTGTCAGACCCTCCTTCTTCTTCTTCTTCTTCTTCTTCTTCTTCTTCTTCTTCTTCTTCTTCTTCTTCAATTTCCTGCTCCTCTTTCTCGTTTTTGACCTTGCTCCTGCTCATCTTTCCCCTTTTTCCTTCTCCTCCTCCTCTTCCTCCTCCTCCTCTTTCTCTTCCTCTTCTTCCTCCGTCTTCAGGTTTAAATTAGCATCCCATCTCCTGCGTGTGATAACACATCTGATCTGAAGCAGCGTGGAGTTAGAATACTAAATGCATGAGTCTCTCTCTCTCTCTCTCTCTCTCTCTCTCTCTCTCTCTCTCTCTCTCTCTCTTTCTCTGTCTCTCTCTCTCTCTCTCTCTCTCTCTCTCTCTCTCTCTCTCTCTCTCTCTCTGTCTCTCTCTCTCTCTCTCTCTCTCTCTCTCTCTCTCTCTCTCTCTCTCTCTCTCTCTCTCTCTCTCTCTCTCTCTCTCTCTCTCTGTCTCTCTCTCTCCCCATCTTCCTCTTCCTCTTCCTCCTCACATCTTCTTAGCTTCTTCAAACACTTTAACCATTCAGGCTATTAGTCATAAAAGAGAGACATAAAACCATGCTTTCTTCTTCTTCTTCTTCTTCTTCTTCTTCTTCTTCTTCTTCTTCTTCTTCTTCTTCTTCTTCTTCTTCTTCTTCTTCTTCTTCTTCTTCTTCTTCTTCTTGTATTTCCTTGTAAATGGTGACATCATCATATCCGTCTCGTCTCCGTGTCGGTAAAAGATGAAAATAAAGTCGCAGCAGTAAAATGTGTCAGAAAGAAGTGAATCCTTACTGGTGATTGGCTCAAATAAAAATAAAAACCAGCCGCTTGAGTTTTCATAATAACATTAAAAAAAACCTTTAGAAAAAGGTAAATACGAGCAGTTTAAATATAATCCGATAAAATAAAGGAATAAAGCTGATAATGGGCGTTAGACTGCAGCGTGAGAGAAGAACAGAAGCTCACGTTCAGTAAATAAAAACATTTGATTTGAGTTATTATTTGTAATTTTCCCCAAAGAATAGAAACTAAAATAAAATAAATGATCTTCATCCTGTCGGATGATTCTCTTTTATTCTCTCTTTCAGCTGGAAGACGAACAAAATGAGATGTTTACACATGTGTTTATTTAGAAGAGGAGGAGGTGAGGAAGAGGAGGAGGTGAGGAAGAGCAGCAGTGTGGCCTCCCAGCAGCAGTTCCTGCTTCATAAACTGAATGAGGCGCTCCATCAATCCGTCGCTCTCAGTCGCCGCCGCAATCTGTAGATTTCATTTAGCCGAGAAATTGCTAATCCGATTGAGCGTAACCCGGTTAGCTGCTGAGGAGGAGGAGGAGGAGAAGAGGAGGAGGAGGAGGAAGAGGAGGGGGAGGAGGAGGAGGCTTAAACACACACAGCGGTTCAGCACATGGCGTTCTGCAGGAATGAGTCCATAGAACCAGGAAATGAGTCGGCGTTGGTGCACTTCCTGTTTCTGTCTGGAAGTGGAGGTGTTTCTGCTCAGACGTCTGGAGCTCCACACGGACGCTTCGCACCAGATGAACGACAACACGTTGCCTCCAGACAGGAAACAGGAAGTGCAGGAACGCTGACTCATCATGTCTCTTCTTCTTCTGATGAAATGTGCATTAAAGCTGCTGGAAGAGGAAAGAGAGACATTCTTCTTCTTCTTCTTCTTCTTCTTCTTCTTCTTCTTCTTCTTCTTCTTCTTCTTCTTCTCTGATGAAATGTGCATTAAAGCTGCTGGAAGAGGAAAGAGAGACATTCTTCTTCTTCTTCTTCTTCTTCTTCTTCTTCTTCTTCTTCTTCTTCTTCTTCTTCTTCTTCTTCTTCTTCTTCTTCTTCTCTCCACACACTTGAGGTGTTCGGAGCAGACACTGAATATTTCTTTTCCCTTTGTGGGAGTATAAAGCATGATTTAGACATGAACACACACACACACACACACACACACACACACACACACACACACACACACACACACACACGCGCAGTGAGATAAGTGCTCATTGTGCTGAACGCATCGGGCCGAGCCTCCAGCGTTCAGTATCGATCTGAAGTGAATGAAGGAGCTTCAGGGATTAACAGCCAATGAGATCGCAGGATAATCGAGTCTTTAAAACACACACCAGGTGAAATCACTCTGAAGATTACACCCAGTGTGAGTGTGTGTGTGTGTGTGTGTGTGTGTGTGTGTGTGTGTGCGTGCGTGTGTGTGTGTGTGTGTGTGCATGTGTTTGTGTGTGTGTGTGTGCTTGTGTGTGTGTCTGCGTGTGTATGTGTGTGTGTGCGTGTGTATGTGTGTGTGCGTGCGTGTGTGTGTGTGTTTGTGTATGAGTGTGTCTGTGAGTGTGTGTGTGTGTGTGTGTGTGTGTGTGTGTGTGGTATCAAGACTTGTGATGTTGGGAAAGTTCGTTGGCGCTAGGCTAGCAGTTCCCACCTGCTTCCAGTCTTTGTGCTAAGCTAGGCTAAATTGGATGTGTGGAAACTTTCCTTTTTGTTCAAGAAGCGACAAAAAACATGGATTTCTTTCCTCGTGTGTGTGAACTTCCTCCTCCAGGTGATCAATCTGGCTTTAGTTCTAGAGACCATGTCCTCCTCCTTCTCCTCCTCCTCCTCCTCCTCCTTCTCCTCCTCTTCTTCCTCCTCCTCCTCCCCCTCCCCCTCCTCCTGTCAGTAAGGGCATATTTGTGTTGCAGCCAGCCGTTAGCATCCCGCGGCTCAGCTGGATGCTAATTGTTTCCTGGCTGCGGCGGCGGCTGCTCGCCTCCTGTCAGCGAGGTGATGCATGTTCTTCGCGGCGGCCGCGGCGATGTAATGGGATGCAGAACGAGCGCCGCGTACGGGAAGGCCTCCAGACGCCGCTCAGACAAAATAAACACGGCGATCGCGTTGCACGCCGTTACGGCGCCGGCATCTGGAGCGCTGCAGAGGTGCTAATCTGTCGGCATACATATGTATGGACGGAGAGTCGTAATGTTTCCGCGCCGGAGAGAAGCAGCTGCCGGGCCTCTGATCCGATGCTGTTAATTCACCGCATGGATGCCGGAGAACAGACAGGCCGCTCTCGCCGGGCCAGGAGGTCAGAGCGGAGCATGCTGGGACATTTTGTTTGCAGTTTTGGGCTCGCGCTCACAGCTCACCTGCGCGGCCCGGCGCTAATGAACTCCGCTGTGCTCGTCCATTCGGTCCGCTTCGTTTAGCCGCTCCGGATCAGGAGGAACACGTCGCGTCGCGCGATGTCCGTCCAGCTGCCGAGGACGCGTACTGCAGGAAACGAGCAGGAAGTAGAATTACACAATCACACGACTATACAACTACACAACTATACTGCCTGTTCCACGGTTCAGACAAAGAAGATTCCTGTAGAAAGTGAGAGAGACGGATGATGTTCTGCCAATAACATGACTCATGATTCATCTGTGAAGTCTAACAGCTCTGAAACAAGAAAAGACAAGACGATAAAAGGACAAGAAAAGACTAAAATGAAAGGACTAAAAAGAAAAGACATGAAAAAAGACAAGAAAAGACTAAAAAGACAAGAAAAGAAAATGAAAGACAAAAAAAGAAGACAAAAAAGAAGAAAAGACAAGAAAGAATAACACAGAAAAGAAAAGACAGAAAAGAAAAGAATAAAACAAAAAAGAAAAGAAAAGACAAGAAAGAATAAGACAGAAAAGAAAAGAAAAGATAAAAAAGATAAAGACAAGAGAAGAAAACACACACACACACACACACTGTGAGGACATTACAGAGGAACCCAGCTGCTCCTCTCGCGGCGTGCCGACAGCCGGCCGGCGCGCGGCGGGCGGAGCCGCCTTCGGGTGGAGCGGCCGTCGCCGCGCCGCCGTCCCACCTTCACCTCGCCCGTGTGTTCTCCGCCGCCGCGGGAGGATTAATCGCCGTCGGATGGCGAGGCATCTGCTGCTCGCTCGCCACCAACTGCTGCTGAAACATGATTAAATGGCCTCTTCCAGCGAACATGTGGAGCCAACATGGCCGCCGCGCTCTCCGTGTCCCTGGAACTAACGCTAGGTCAGATTGATCACCTGGAGGAGGAAGTCCACACGCATGAGGAAAGAAATCCATCTTTGTGTCTGTTGTTGAACAAAAAGAAAAGTTTCCGCACATCCAGTTTAGCCTAGCTTAGCACAAAGACTGGAAGCAGGTGGGAACTGCTAGCCTAGCGCTTTGCCCTTCTGTCTTCTCCCACCGCGAGCTGTCTGTCTTTGTACTGACTACAAATACTTCTTTGTGAAGACAGAAGCTTTCCTGTCTCACGTCCACGCCGCCTCACCACATAGACTTCTATACAACCAGAGGAGTCGCCCTCTGGTGGTCAGGAGAGAGAATGCAGCTTTAACACATGAAGCATAGACTTCTATACAACCAGAGGAGTCGCCCCCTGGTGGTCAGGAGAGAGAATGCAGCTTCAACACATGAAGCATAGACTTCTATACAACCAGAGGAGTCGCCCCCTGGTGGTCAGGAGAGAGAATGCAGCTTTAATATGTGAAGCATAGACTTCTATACAACCAGAGGAGTCGCCCCCTGGTGGTCAGGAGAGAGAATGCAGCTTTAACACATGAAGCATAGGCTTCTATACAACCAGAGGAGTCGCCGTGAACATTAATCTCACATAACAAGTCAAAATATATAAAACCAGACCCAGAAGACCCAGAAGACACCGGGGCACGGGAGGCCACGCCCCCTCTCCATGCGATGATGTAACTTCCAGAGTGTGTGTGAGTGTGTGTTGAATGAGTCTCATCACACAAGCAGCTCGGTGGGTTCCAGATGCTCCTCTGACCCGCGGGGCGTGATACATAATCCATAATGGCCCTCAGAGCGTGTTGTGTTGTGATAATAATGATGATGGCGGTTCACGCCCCCTCCGTCACGCTGGGGCTGCTGGGAGCTGTGGGCGCTCTCCAGTGGAGGAGGCTCTCCTCACTGGTTCCCTCCTGACCGTCAGCTCCTCACCGAGGACCCGACGCCTGCAGCTCGGGACCCAGCAGCTGGAGAGGAACGTCGTATTAATACACAAATATGACTTCTTTTACTGGAAAAACTACTGAGAAACCAGAGAGGAGCCCAATATCAATGAGACGCTGAATATTAAATATATTAAATATTACTGGCTTCTGTCGTCCAGCGTGGAGGAAAAATAACGTGGTATGTTATCTCTATAATTATGAATGAGGAAGTTTTAATACATATGTAAATATGAATAAAATAAATGATGAAGTATTTATACATATTTATGAATGTAATTATGAACGAGGAAGTAGAAAAATATATTGATTTATGAATGAGGAAATATTAATACATGTGTATTATGAATGAGGGAGTACAAATGCATGTGTAAACATGAATACAAATGCATGTGTAAACATGAATAAGGAAGTATTAATACATATGCAATTATGAATAAGGAAGTATTAATACATATGCAATTATTAATGAGGAAGTATTAATACATATGCAAGAAAGTAAGAAAGTATAAATACAAATGTAATTTTAATCAGGAAGTATAAATACATATGTAAATATGAATAATGAAGTATAAATACATATGTAAATATGAATAATGAAGTATAAATACATATGTAAATATCAACAAGGATTTATGGATATCAGCATATTAACATATTGACTTAATGAAGTTGTGGTTAACTATGACGTTAACTGAAGTTAAATATGAAGTTCAATATGAAGTTAAATATGAAGTTAAATATGAAGTTAAATATGAAGTATGAAGTTAAATATGAAGTTAAATATGAAGTATGAAGTTAAATATGAAGTTAAATATGAAGTATGAAGTTAAATATGAAGTTAAATATGAAGTATGAAGTTAAATATGAAGTTAAATATGAAGTTAATCTCCACTCAGAAGCTGACGGATCTCTCGTGTGTTTCCATAACTTCATATTTACTTCCTGTAGTTTCAGAGCTGCTTCCTGCTCGACGCTGTCAGACGTTTCCCACAGATCGGCGCTCAGAGAGGTGAAGAAGACGAGCAGCCGGGAAATATGTTCCTGCAAATGTGTTATGAGGAAGAAAAATATCCACATTTTCATTGAGACCCTCGATGATCCAGAGAAGCGAAAAATATTAAGAGACGTAAAGATAAAGACACATGTTTAATAACCATAAAGACATGTGTTTAATAACCATAAAGACACGTGTTCTATAACCATAAAGACACATGTTTAATAACCATAAAGACACATGTTCTATAACCATAAAGACACATGTTTATATAACCATAAAGACACGTGTTCTATAACCATAAAGACACAGTTCTATAAACCATAAAGACACATGTTCTATAACCATAAAGACATGTGTTTTAATAACCATAAAGACACATGTTCTATAACCATAAAGACATGTGTTTAATAACCATAAAGACACGTGTTCTATAACCATAAAGACACATGTTATATAACCATAAAGACACATGTTCTATAACCATAAAGACACATGTTCTATAACCATAAAGACATGTGTTCTATAACCATAAAGACACGTGTTCTATAAGCATAAAGACACGTGTTCTATAACCATAAAGACACATGTTCTATAACCATAAAAACATGTGTTCTATAACCATAAAGACACATGTTTAATAACCATAAAGACACATCTTTAATAAGCATAAAGACACATGTTCTATAACCATAAAGACACGTGTTCTATAACCATAAAGACACGTGTTCTATAACCATAAAGACACGTGTTCTATAACCATAAAGACACGTGTTCATACAGGAGGTGTGAATCTTCATGCAGACATATTGTCACCACCAATATGAAGCATTAACATACAATATTATCAGCACACGGAAGGAAACATGCTTCAGGACCGCTTCACACGGATATGAAGCGGTTCTGAAGCATGTTTTCCTCCGTGTGAAACGATCCTGAAGCATGTTTCGTTTAACACGGAAGGAAACACACTTCAGGACCGCTTCACAAGAAAGGAAACACGCTTCAGGACCACTTCACAAAGAAGGAAACATGCTTCAGAAATGCTCCACGAGGAGGAAACACGCTTCAAGACCGCTGCAAAAGGAAGGAAACATGCTTGAAGACCGCTTCACAAGAAAAGAAACATGCTTGAAGACCGCTTCACAAGAAAAGAAACATGCTTGAAGACCTCTTCACACGGACAAAACATGCTTCAAGACCGCTTCACACGGAACGAAACACGCTGGAGGAACGCTTCACACGTCTGTCGCTGGATGTTTGGAGCTGGTCTCGTCGTGGCTGCTATGAGCGCTGATGGAGGGCCGGCGCCCGACATGTGATCACGTGATCACGTGACCGTGAGCGCTGCTGCTGCTGCTGCTGATGCTCTTGTGCAGTAAATCAGAGCGAACCGCCGAAAAACGTCTCATCTGTCCGTCCATCACACCTGCCCACTCGTCCCTACATCCTCTCTCTCTCTCTCTCCTCTCTCTCTCTCTCTCTCTCTCTCTCTCCCTCCCTCCCTCCCTCCCTCCCTCTCTCTGCAGCAGGCTGAGTGGGCTGCACTCGATGGGAGCATGGCGCCCCCCGGAGGCCGTTCCCTCCTCCCCGTCCCCGCCGCCGCCTCGTCCTCCCGCGGCTGTCGGGGCTCGTCATGAATATTTCAGCAGGTTTAACTCCACTTAAAATATGCATTCTAATTGGGCCTAAGTGCCGCAGCTCCACTCTAAGTAGCTTTCCCAGATTTTTCCCCTCTCAAACTGACACGTTTCATATGCTTGATATGTTTTCTTAATGTTGCTTATAATCTGTTTCTTCCTCGGGCTGAACTCAGCTGAACCACCGTGTCGGTGGAGCCTCCTGATCCTCGGCGGCGTGGAGGCGTTTAGCGGCGCGGCTCCGGGGGGATCCGGCCCGCAGATACTGAAGAAAACACGCCGGAATATAAATACACAGCGCTGTTGGCTGAGTGCTCGTGGACTTCAGTGCCCTCACAGGTTGGAGCGCGTCATCATGTGACTGCTGCCAGCTGCTCCTGGACACACACACACACACACACACACACACACACAGCGAGCTTTATTACAACATCTATCAGACTCATTAATGTCTGAGTTAACTGAGGGTACTTGACCCTTTTTTTATTTATTCTTGAACGTTTTTAAGCACACAAGATGGCGATGGTCAAAAGCCAAGATGGCGACAGCAAGAAACCAAGATGGCCATGGTCAGAAACCAAGATGGCAACAGGAAGAAACCAAGATGGCCATGGTCAGAAACCAAGATGGCGACAGCAAGAAACCAAGATGG
>NW_027176215.1:200000-220000 GCF_023055335.1 Clinocottus analis | reverse complement strand
TGTGTAACAAAAGATCATCTTTAAAAAATAAAAAAAAAGGCGGAATGAAAGTGAGATGGAAATGTCAAATATCCTCAACGTGGGAGGAATCACCGTGACGACGGAATCTGCTCCTGACCCCGAGGAGACGCGAGCTCGAACCCGCCGGTGTCGCGACCCGTAATCGTCCAATTTGCCGAGCGCCGAGCTGTTTGTTGTTGTTCCGGGTCGGAGGTCGAATGTGTGAATAATCCAGCGATGCGGCGAACGACGGCCCGGTGGCTGAGATCCAGAGATCCAGACGCCTGAGGCTCACACACACACACACACACACACACACACACACACACACACACACACACACACACACACACACACACACATATCTATCCATCCTGTATTAACATACAAACAACCGCCTGACGAATATGTTTTACACTAAATCAACACTTTACAATGCAGCATTTTCTTCATCGTATCTATTACTGGATGCGTTCAGGTACAGGATGCCTTCAGGTACAGGAAGCCTTCAGGTACAGGAAGCGTTCAGGTACAGGATGCGTTCAGGTACAGGAAGCGTTCAGGTACAGGATGCGTTCAGGTACAGGATGCGTTCAGGTACAGGATGCGTTCAGGTACAGGATGCCTTCAGGTACAGGATGCCTTCAGGTACATGATGCGTTCAGGTACAGGATGCCTTCAGGTACAGGATGCGTTCAGGTACAGGATGCCTTCAGGTACAGGATGCGTTCAGGTACAGGATGCGTTCAGGTACAGGAAGCGTTCAGGCACAGGAAGCGTTCAGGTACAGGATGTGTTCATGTACAGGATGTGTTCATGTACAGGATGCGTTCAGGTACAGGAAGCATGCGTTCAGGTACAGGATGCTTTCAGGTACAGGAAGCGTTCAGGCACAGGAAGCGTTCAGGTACAGGATGCGTTCAGGTACAAGATTTCTTCAGGTAAAGGATGCGTTCAGGTACAAGATTTCTTCATGTACAGGATGCGTTCAGGTACAGGAAGCGTTCAGGTACAGGATGCGTTCAGGTACAGGATTTCTTCAGGTAGAGGATGCATTTAGATACAGGATGCGTTCAGGTACAGGAAGCGTTCAGGTACAGGATGCGTTCAGGTACAGGATGCGTTTGGATACAGGATGCGTTCAGGTACAAGATTTCTTCAGGTACAGGATGCGTTCAAGTGCAGGATGCGATCAGGTATAAGATGTGTTCAAGTACAGGATGTGTTCATGTAAAGTAGTAGACTTTTTTAATTGTCTTGAATTTATAAGTTCAGATTTTCCTCCATGGCTAAATCTATTCTTCTTCTTAATGATGAAGATGAGCGCTGACTTTTTATTGTTCCTTTTTGGCTCCAAAAATAACTCTGACTTTCTTTAATAAAAGGAAAAAATCCAACGCATTCCCTCAGTGCTTGTATTGTATTTAAAGTAGCGTGTCATCTGCATAATAATGATAATCTCTTATCTTGTTGAGCGCAGCTTCCTCATGACATGACGTCATCAAACTGTAACAACGTGTTGGTTTTGCCCCCACGTTGACAGATATCTCATTTATACATCAAACAAACATTACAATAAAACAGACAAGTGCATTTATTTCATACTTGTCCGAGTCTTAACGCTAATGAAAAGACTCTCTTGACTTTAGAGACGGTGCGTTAAAGGGGGCTGAGGAAAACAGGAGTTTTCAGCGCTGCTATTTGTGCTCCCCTCTGCCGCTCTGCTCTCGTTTAGCCTCCTCTAAAGCCGCCGAGCCGCTTACACGTGTAACCATCCAAATTCAATTTTTTTTTTGTGGGTTTTCCTAATGCGGCGCATACATTAAGGATGTCTTTGCACATACGGGAGCCGAGCCAGCAGCTTTAGAGGAGCGGCTCCTCCGGTCGGCTTATTAGCCTCATGCCTGGATTCAGGCAGGGAGCAATTAATCATCTTTTCTGCTCTGGGTTAGAATACTGATTTCCATCTCTGCGCACAGGAAATGTAATATTTTTGGAGCTGGAAATCCATCCAGCAGTCGGCACAGTTTGGCTCCGAGGCGTTCTGCTCCCGCTGAGCGCCGCCGAGGAATAATGTGAGGAGCTGGAAGAGAGAGAATAATGTGAGAGTTTGGAAGAGAGAGAATAATGTGAGAGCTGGAAGAGAGAGAGAGAGAAAGAGAGAGAGAGGGCTCAGCTGTCTCTCTGGGTGTCGGGTTCCTTCATGTGCGGTGCAGATGGTGTTTTATGAAGTGGGCCCATTTCCTTGACTGGTAGTCGGACCCTGATGGGCTTAGTGGTGGTGAGGCGGCGGGGACTGGGGAACAACTGGGACTAAGTACTGGAGAACAACTGGGGACTGGGACTAAGTACTGGAGAACAAGTGGGGACACAGCGATAGCTACTGCTGAATGTTTAGAGGCCTGTTTATTTATGTGTTTCATATTTCATGGGTAACGTATCCTCTGTGGTCTGCATTGTGTTTATATGAAGATTTCTTTACCCTCGTGTTTTTAGCGCACTTGCTTTTGGCCCGTTGGTTAGCTTAGCACAAACATGTACCGATATAAGCCGGCGTCCTCACAGTTTTAAGCCTAATTATTACGACGTCGTAGAAAAAAAGCGGAGCGCAAGTGATTTAAGTTCTGGTTTTTCATGAAAGAGGCTCAGAAAGGCTCCACTATGTCTGGGTCCAGGATTCGTTCAGGTCTGGGATGCGTTCAGGGACAGGATGCATTCAGGGACAGGATGCGTTCAGGGACAGGTTGCGATTAGGTACAAGTTACGTTCAAGTACAGGATGCATTCAGGCCTACCTTCAATAAGACCCGCCCACCTTCAATGTGACACGCCTACCTTCACCTTCATTAAGACACTCCTACCTTCAATAAGGCACGCCTACCTTTAATACGACGCCCGCCTTCAATATGACACACCCACCTTCAATAAGACACGCCCACCTCCAATAAGACATGCCTACCTTCAATAAGACACGCCTACCTTCAATAAGACACGCCTACCTTTAATACGACGCCCACCTTCAATATGACACACCCACCTTGAATATGACACGCCCACCTCCAATAAGACACGCCTACCTTCAATAAGACACGCCTACCTTCAATAAGACATGCCTACCTTCAATAAGACACACCCACCTCCAATAAGACACGCCTACCTTCAATAAGACACGCCCACCTCCAATAAGACACGCCTACCTTCAATAAGACACACCCACCTTCAATAAAACACGCCTACCTTCAATAAGACATGCCTACCTTCAACAAGACACACCCACCTTCAATAAGACACGCCTACCTTCAATAAGACACGCCTACCTTCAGTGAGCAGCATGAAGCTACACACTCAGACAAAAACAACACAATGAAAATAACGCAACAATCAACACATTTTTTTGAACACTTTTAACATTAGAATCGACGCCAACCAGTTAAAGCAGCCGTCAGTCAAAGGATCCAACAGGTGAGACACGTGTGTGTTCACACTGCATTACTGTGTGTGAGTGTGTGTGTGTGTGTGTGTGAGTGTGAGTGACTTTCACAACATCAGCAGTAACTTTTATCTGCTTTTTAATAAACACTTTTTTAATTCCGATGGAGGAGGCAGCAGCTTGTAAAAGGAAAGAAACCTTGAAAAGATTTCTCGGCGTATGAATCACCTTTTGATTTCAAACTCCTCCCATTAGCAGCTTCATTATGCTTCTGCTTGTGGATAATAAATGCTTTCTAGCCATTAGTGGCATGTCAGACGCACTCTGAGCGTTGCCCTTGGTTCTCAGCCGAGTGGGCGCTCGCAGAAAGAACCCGCGCCTCCAAACAGGAAACACAAAAACACACAAAGAAGGTTTTTATTTCCATGTTTATCACCTTGAGTCGGGATCAGCCGCAGATGAAAACATGAAAAACATCAGAGGAGAAAAACAAAAAGGAAATACAAAAAACAGAACACACACACAGACACACACACACAGAGAAAGGCACGTGCACACATACACACACACACACATACACACACACACACACACACACACACACACCTGTGTCTCTCTCTTTCTCGATGGAGTTTCTCTTTTCGTGTCGTTCCTAAAACTCGGACTAGAGGAACTCGCAGCTGCGTTTCTGCTTCCGGCGACTCGACCGAACAGAAACAGACTTTTAGATTTTGTGTTGCGTCTCAGCTTCATGTGAAAAGCTCTGTTTTGCACAAGTGCAATTTTTGGGAAACAAAACAGTTCAAACAAAGAAAAGTAAATAAACAGGATCTGCTGAGCCGACTGGTTTTAGCGCAACAGGAAACAAAGTAGTACAGAAGGTGAACCTGTTCCCTCTGTACTACTGAGTACACATTTTGGGCGGAAAAAGCCTGAAATGTTCTGTTAAACTCGCCGGTGAGGCATCAGTAGTGTAGCGGGTGCACATTTACGCGTGCACGTACGTGTACGCGTAAATGAGTCCACTCTGTACTACTTGGCACACGTTTTGGGTGGAAACAGCCTCATTTAACTCGACGTTCAGTACAGAGGCTGCGTAAACGTTTACCCTCCGTACTACTGAGCACACGCTTTGGGAGCAAACCGGGTCCAGAGCATGTACAACGTCTCTGAGGAGGAGATGTTAAATAGACCTTCAGGTCGAGGTGATGGAGGTCGATCTCAACCCTTCTTACTTCCTGTCAAACGAACCATCAGGAACTGGACACCAGAAGCTCGGCTCCCAGAAGGTTGTGGGTTGTCTCTCCTTCCTCCCGCTCACCTGACAGCAGCAGTTTGTCTCCGAGCCGCCGCCGTGATGGAGCGTCAGTAACGGGCCGAGCTCGGCTCCTGCCGTTCAGGCGGCGCTCCCGTCAGGCGGCGCCACTCCATCAGGCTTCACTGCCAATCCGGAACAAAAACAGTCGGATGTGCCAATTAAAGCTGCCACTTCTCACTCCTCCGTCTAGTCAAAGATGTGTTCTACCTCAAAGAGAAGCCAGATTTTTATTCATGTATTCACGGTTTCGCTGTAACACCTGGAACCAGAGTGAGCGGATTAAAAAAAACATCCCGAACTTCAGAGAAAGAAACGACACGATTTGATTCCTCTTTTATGCGGGATGAAGAAACAGCGTCTTTATTTATTACCCACCTTTATTTCATTTGCCAGATCAAAATGCTCTGTGTTTTTTTTTCTTTCTCTTTCCCCCGGCTCATCAGACGACGTCGACTTCTGATCAAACTTTTAACCGTCTGATCAAAAGTGCCTTTGAGGTTTCATGCTCCGTTTTGATGAGCTTGTGTTAAGGATTCTTTCAAATCACTGTTTTTTTATCTCCCGAGGGACTCGGATGACAACAGGACCGGCTGCGCGCTCGGCTGCGCGCTCGGCTGCGCGCTCGGCTGCGCGCTCGGCTGCGCGCTCGGCTGCGGGCGGTCCGGCTTCACCGGGTGGAGCAGCTGGAGATCCCGCGGGTGCTGTGGAGAAGTCGGGGCGTGGTTTCCCTAACCTGAGGCTCGGGGACCCTTCAAAGGGTCGCGAGAGCCAACCCGAGGGGTCACGAGATCATTAGCTCGCAAAAAAGAAACAGAAAGCTCCGAGCTGAAGGAAAGAAGTGTTTTTATTTCCATGAAAAACACCAGATGAAACAAGAACGTCGCTGGTTCAACGTCTCAGATCTTCAGGCGTTTCGGAGCGTTAACGAGTCGCCGCTGGGAAGCACCATTGTTGGGAAACATTGACCCACTGATGTGGTGACCTCCGGCCACTGGTTTCACAACCAGCCTCATGAAACCAGAGGAGAGCTGAGCGGTTTCTCACATTTCCACCTTTTTTATTTTAAATGAGTGTATAGCATCCATTTAGAAGAGATGCATACGGTTGATAAACAAACGTGTTATTGAAAACCAAATTAATTATAATGGAGTTATTATTTTCAAGTTGCACGAAGGTTAACGTTTTAGTAAAAATATCCTGAGACTTCACTCTGACATTTCGTCCTAAAACCTGACCCTATGACCTCGCCCTGAGACCTCGTCCTGAGACCTCGGCAGTGGTGGCGGTAGTGGTGCTAGTGGAGGTGGTGGTGGTGGTGGTGGAGTTAGTGGTGGTGGTGGTTGTGGTTGTGGTGGTGGCGGTGGTGGTGGTAGTGGTGTTAGTTGTGGTAGTGGTTGTGGTGGTGGCGGTGGTGGTGGTAGTGGTGGTTGTGGTTGTGGTGGTGGCGGTGGTTGTGGTGGCGACAGTAGTGTTAGTGGTGGTGGTGTCGGTGGTAGTGGCGGCGGTGCCGGTAGTGGTGGTCGCTGTGGTGGTGGCGGTGGTGGCGGTGGTGGCGGTGGTGGCGGTGGCGGTGGTGGCGGTGGTGGCGGTGGCGGTGGCGGCGATGTTAGTGATGTTAGTGGTGGTGGTGGCGGTGGTGGCTGTGGTGGCGGTGGCGGTGGCGGCGGCGGTGGCGGTGGTGGCGGTAGTGATGTTAGTGGTGGTGGTGGCTGTGGTAGTGGCTGTGGTGGCGGTGGCTGTGGTGATGTTAGTGGTGGTGGTGGCTGTGGTTGTGGCTGTGGTGGTAGTGGCTGTGGTGGTGGTGGCGGTGGCGGCGGTGGCTGTGGTGGTGGTGGCTGTGGTGGTGGTGGCTGTGGTGGTGGTGGCGGTGGCGGCGGTGGCGGTAGTGGTGGTGGCTGTGGTGGCGGTGGCGGCGTGGCAGCAGCAGCGGGGTTGGCAGTCCTAATCCACTCCGCCGCCCCGCTGCTGCCGCCGCCCGGAGCGTCTGGATGGCTCCACACAATCCTAATGGGCTTCTCCACGCCGGCTCACCTAATCACCCGTATCAACCCTCTCACAGCGGAGCCCCGCTTCCTATTTATTTGATTTCTCTCACATTAAATTATATAGGATTTAGAAAAAGGGATTAATCTTCTACACTTGTAAGAAGACTTAGCCACTTAATTAAGGCTGGAAATAATACCGCAATTATTATTTTTTTGTGTGCAGGGGGTTAGAATGGGATTTCTACG
Source organism: Clinocottus analis (assembly GCF_023055335.1). Lineage (NCBI taxonomy): Eukaryota > Metazoa > Chordata > Actinopteri > Perciformes > Cottidae > Clinocottus > Clinocottus analis. Next base: position 213,022 of record NW_027176215.1, on the reverse strand, counting down.
GCCTCTGAGTATTTAGTTAATTATGATGTTGCACTCTGACTGCTAATTTATCCTCACAAACTTTCCGGCATAATTTTGTATGTCTCTGTGTGTGTGTGTGTGTGTGTGTGTGTGTGTGTGTGTGTGTGTGTGTGTGTGTGTGTGTGTGTGTGTGTGTTGTTGTGCGACCGCGTGTTTCTCCATCCACCGGGCCGTGACGGCGAGGCCATTGTCATGCAGGCTGCTGTTTATCAGCGGCGCTGCGATCGGTAACGCGGCTCATCGTTCACTGACACATTGTTCCAGCAAACAATGGATCCGTGTTTGCGGCGCGACAGAAATCTGATTCACAGATCAATGAGCGGCACGCTTTGTCTCCTCACAATGAGGCTGATGAGGCCGCGGCGGGCTGGAGGCGGAACCATGGCGGCCAGGAGTCCTTACCTGTGTGTGTGTGTGTGTGTGTGTGTGTGTGTTTACTATTGTTCTCTGCCAAAAGAGAAACATTTAATCTTGTTTTGTGAGTGAGTTTTGTTTTTTCGCTGGCGAGGTCGGAATAAAGTGTTTTTATTTTTATTTTTTCATGAGCGTTTGAACCCGACGTGCAACTGTAATGATTATTAACAATAAAAATACCAATTATTAACAATAAAATGTATAATTAGCAACTAAAAGCCGGCATTGAAAACAATCAAAGCAGCTCAAACGCACCTGAGTCTCTGTGGGAACTGTCAGTGGCAGAGTTGCATTGTGGGTAATGTAGGCGTTTGGTTCCGCAGCGTCGCATTTGAATCCTTTTAACCACAAAAAAAAAGATAATATGCTTGACTCATCATACATACCTGTTAATGCTGTACACACACCTTTACACACACACACACACACCTGTGCACCCAATTGTAAACACACCTATACACACACTTGTAAGCAAACTTGTACACACACCTGTACACACATCTGTACACACACCTGTACACAAACTTATACACACACCTGTATACACATCTGTACACACACTTGTAAAAACAGCTGTATACACACATGTTCACACACCTGTAAATACACCTGTACACAAACCTATACACACACCTGTAAGCACACCTGTATACACACCTGTACACACATGTGTACACACACCATGATGAACTATTTGATATCCATCACGATGAGAGTAAACCGACAGAGCAAAAGAACTTGTGTGTTGTGTGTTGTCTTGTTCTGTTGTTGTGTTGTTCGGCAGCGCATGAAAACACGAGCAACTTGTTTCCACCAGCGACTCGTCCACCTGAGCGGCGGCGCTCAGGTGTGATGCTGTAAACACCTGCAGGCGCTGACGTCAATGCCGGAGTTTGTTTCTTCTCACGAGGCCGAAGGGCGGCGGCGTCCAGGCGGCGCTCGTTCCCACGACTCAGTGTGTGCACAGGGAATGTTATTAGTGTTGTACACGCAACAACACACCCGCACACACACCTCCAGCTCTGCTTTGATTGACAGCACTGAAGCGAAGGAGAGCAGGTAGTAAAGGTGGAGGAGCCCCGCGGGGCTTCACACTCCGACAACTTTCCTCCTCGCCAACTTTTTCTAATGTTTTCTAACAAATCACATCCATTCATCGTCGGAGCGGGAGAAGAAACAGAGTGTGTGTGTGTGTGTGTGTGTGTGTGTGTGTGTGTGTGTGTGTGTGTCGGTCATCGGTCATGCTTGTCACGCAGCAGCTGAAGCATCGCTCTTCATCGCTGCTCTGGATGATGAAGCTCGGGAGGAAGACTCCGGCGAGGAGTTTACTTCTTTAGTCACAGTTGTTGTTTTATACCGCAACGGGAGGAAGAGTGATGGAGGAGGAAGAGGAGGAGGAGGAGGAGAAGGAAGAGAAGGAAAAGTAGCATTCCTCTCCTCTCTCCTCTCTCCTCTCTCCTCTTCCTCCCTCCTCTCTCCTCCCTCCTCTCTCCTCTCCTGTACTTTACTAAACTTGACAGCGAGTCCTATCGAGAGCGTTTTCCTCCTCAGAGGCAGAGGAATCACAGAAAAGGTCACGAGTCGGCCGAGTGGCAGCTGGTATTTGCGGCGCAGTCAGCCTCAGCCTCAGCCGCCGTTAGCCGTTAGCCCGTTAGCCCGTTAGCCGTTGAACCAACCTGCGCGGCTCTCTTGCCTGACCGGATTCACCGAGAGTTTGAGGACCATGTCATATAACATGGAACACCTCCTCTTCCTCCTCCTCCTCCTCCTCCTCCTCCTCCTCCTCCTCCTCCTCCTCCTATCCTGATATCAACAGCTGTACAGAGATATGTTGTGCAGCTTGTGGTTACATGGCGTGGAGTATTGTACTTGACAAATTACGGACGTGACAGATTTCCACAGAGATGAAGATCAAACGACCTCCGTGGTTATTACGAGTGACACGAGGTCCCCGGGTGTAAGAACCCCGAGACGGGAAAATAAACACTTCTTTAAATGTCACATATAGGAAAGTTCCCAGCATTCCCTGCCCATACATTCCTCAGTATCCTGTCCCCTCAGGGCTTTCCTCTTCCTTCTCCTCCTCTTCCTCCTCTTCCTCCTGCAGTCCCAGCGCTCGGCCTAACGTTTCTATTCTCTGCCTTCCTTCCTCTGGGCCTCATCGCCGCTCTCTGCCCTCACAAATGTCAACCGGGCCAGCGCCGGCCGAGGGCGTGACAGCAAGCTGCAGTACGAGCCGCAGTACGAGCCGCAGTACGAGCCGCAGTACCAGCCGCAGTACGAGCCGCAGTACGAGCCGCAGTACCAGCCGCAGTACGAGCCGCAGCACGAGCCGCAGCACGGGCCGCAGTACGAGCCGCAGCACGGGCCTCTGTACGGGCTGCTGTACGAGCCGGAGCATGAGCCGCTGTACGAGCCGCAGTACAAGTTTTCACGTCCCTTAAATGACAAAGCAGATTTTTCGCCGACGTAAGACCTACGGTACGATTCTCGGTACGAGCGGCAATACAAGCCGCGCTACTAGCCGCCGCAGTAGGAGCCGCGGTACGAGCCGCGGTACGAGCCGTCACGTCCCTTATGTGACACTACTATGAATATACTCTGGAAGAAATCAAGTGTATTTCCAGCAGCCGGCTGCGTGACCTTTTGGTTTACAGTACGAGCCGCACTACAAGCCGCCGTAGTAAGAGCCACGGTACGATGGTCGGTACGTGCCACAGTACGAGACGTCGCAGTACGAGACGTCGCAGTAAGAGACGTTGCAGTGAGAGCCACAATACGTGCCGCAGTACAAGCCGCGCTACAAGCCGCCACAGGAGCCGTGGTACGAGCCGCAGTAGCAGCCGCAGTACGAGCCGCTGTCGCAATGGAGAGCAGAAGCAGAGCGGCGTTCTCTCCGTCTCTGTGAATCTCTGAGAAGGGAAGAGAGTCGGGAGGTCGCTGTTTAAAAAGCAACATGGCAGCCGCCGACCGGCCTTTTTAACATCAACACTTCCTCTCTGTAAATAAAGAGAGACAATTGTTTGGTCACAACGTGATGGCACACACACACACACACACACACACACACACAGACACACACTGGCAGTGTGTTAAACGGTTATTTGCTCTGGCTGCCTGAGCCAATAGGAAGCAACCAGCCGTGGAGGTGTGGACACACAGCGAGGCTTCGACCACGATTAGACCGAGAGCTCAGAGCCGAGCCCGGGGATTACCTGCGTGTGTGTGTGTGTGTGTGTGTGTGTGTGTGTGTGTGTGTGTGTGTGTGTGTGTGTGTGTGTGTGTGTGTGTATGTGTGTGTGTGTGAAAGAGAAAGGACAGATTTGTGGAACTGCTGTTAATATTGTGTGTTTGTGAAGAACATTGGTGACATTTTTCTACCGAAAAACATTCGGTCTCAACAAATGTCATGAAAAAAAAAAAGCATCTCAGTTTTTTTCTTCGGAAAAATCATGAAATGTTATATATATATATGGCCGAGGGACGAGAACGAGAGAGAAGAGAACGAGAGAGACGAGAACGAGAGAGACGAGAACGAGAGAGACGAGAACAAGAGAGACAAGAACGAGAAAGACAAGAGAGAAGAGAACGAGAGACACGGGAATGAGAGAGAACGAGAGAGAACGAGAGAGACGAGAAAGACGAGAGACGAGAGCGAGAGAGACGAGAATGAGAGACGAGAACGAGAGAGAAGACAGAGAAGAGAACGAGAGAGATGAGAAAGAGAGATGAGAACGAAAGAGAAGAGAGAGAGACGAGAGAGAAGAGAACGAGAGAGACGAGAACGAGAGAGACGAGAACGAGAGAGACGAGAACGAGAGAGACGAGAATGAGAGAGATGAAAACGAGAGAGAAGAGAATGAGAGAGACGAGAAAGAGAGATGAGAACGAAAGAGAAGAGAGAGACGAGAGAGAAGAAAACGAGAGAGAAGAGAACGAGAGAGATGAGAATGAGAGAGAAGAGAACGAGAGAGATGAAAACGAGAGAGAAGAGAACGAGAGAGACGAGAAAGAGAGACGAGAACGAAAGAGAAGAGAGAGACGAGAATGAGAGACAAGAACGACAAAGACGAGAGAGACGAGAACGAGAGAGACGAGATAGTCATGAAATATTTAATCTTCATGACTTTTAGCGTAAAGTCCGTTTTCAGGATCAGACTTTTAGGTTCATGTCCAACACACGACACTTAAACCGAGCAGCGAGAGGACATGTAACCCTGACACACACACACACACACACACACACAGGGCGTGGTGTGTGTCCTTCCCGCGACACACACAGCCTCTGAGTGCGTCTCCTGCAGGAAGAGGCTCCTGTTGCCTTCAGACGGGCGATAATGAGAAAGCATGGTTTCATTAAAGGTGACACGCGTCTCACTTCCTGCTCCCACCGCGACGCCGACACTCGCCTCGGGCGGCGGCAGCCATTACAGAAAGAAAGAAAACACACATGCCCTCCCCCCCCGCCCGCCGCCTCTGACATTTGGATCGAGATTACTTTTATTATTGTGGCAAACTCGGTGCATTGTGGGTAAATATTGCAGGTTAAGGTCGCGGTTTGGGGAAGCGGCTCGTGACGCCCGAGGCCGCGACGCCAAGAGAAGAAACTGCTGCTCAAACTTTTTAAAAGCAGCACGAATCAGTCGTGATGTGTGCCGACTATCGACTCTCGGCTCTCGCTCTCATCTCTCTCTTTTCTCGTCTTTCTCATCTCTCTCTTTTCTCGTCTTTCTCATCTCTCTCTTTCTCGCTTCTCTCGTCTCTCTTGTTCTCATCTCTCGTCTTTCTCATCTCTTGTCCCTCTGGTTCTCGTCTCTCTGGTTCTCGTCTCTCTGGTTCTCGTCTCTCTCGTTCTCGTCTCTCTCGTTCTTGTCTCTCTCGTTCTCGTCTCTCTCTTTTCTCTTTTCTTATCTCTCTCTTTTCTCTTTTCTCGTCTCTCTGGTTCTCGTCTCTCTCGTTCTTGTCTCTCCGGTTTTCGTCTCTCCGGTTTTCGTCTTTCTCGTTCTCGTCTTTCTCGTTCTCGTCTCTCTCTTCTCTCTCGTCTCTCGTCTCTCGTCACTCTCGTTCTCGTCTCTCTTTTCTCATCTCTCTCTTTCTCGTCTCTCTGGTTCTCGTCTTTCTCATTCTCGTCTCTCTGGTTCTCGTCTTTCTCGTTCTCGTCTCTCTGGTTCTCGTCTTTCTCGTTCTCGTCTCTCTGGTTCTCGTCTTTCTTGTTCTCGTCTCTCTGGTTCTCGTCTTTCTCGTTCTCGTCTCTCTGGTTCTCGTCTTTCTCGTTCTCGTCTCTCTGGTTCTCGTCTTTCTTGTTCTCGTCTCTCTGGTTCTTGTCTTTCTCATTCTCGTCTCTCTGGTTCTCGTCTTTCTCATTCTCGTCTCTCTGGTTCTCGTCTCTCTGGTTCTCGTCTCTCTGGTTCTCGTCTCTCTCTTTTCTCTCTTCTCGTCTCTCTCTTTTCTCTCTTCTCGTCTCTCTCTTTTCTCGTTTCTTGTCTCTCGTTCTCGTCTCTCTCGTTCTCATCCCTCTCGTTTTCATCTCTCTCATTCTGGTCTCTCTCGTTCTCGTCTCTCTCTTTTCTCTTTTCTCTTTTCTCTTTTCTCGTCTCTCGGTTCAAAAAGAAAAAAACCTTCTTGTAAAACTTGTAGTAGCGCCGACACAAAGCGAGCGATGGGATGTGATGACGCCCCGTGAGGCCAGAGAGCTCAGAGTCAGACTCGGGGTCGGGCTCGGGGTCGGGCTCGGGGTCGGGCTCGGGGTCGGGCTCGGGGTCGCGCTGCCTTCATGCTCGCAGCGAGGTCGGCCATCAGGAGAGCAGAGAGCAGAAGGGAACGCTCTCTGAGTTTTCAGAGGAAAACAAACAGCAGTTGTGGTCGTTGTTCTGCATCTTTTCTTCAGATCATCGCTGCAGAAGAAGAGACGAGAACGAGAGAGGAGGACGAGGGACGAGAACGAGAGAGGAAGACGAGGGACGAGAACGAGAGAGGAGGACGAGGGACGAGAACGAGAGAGGAGGACGAGGGACGAGAACGAGAGAGGAGGACGAGGGACGAGAACGAGAGAGGAGGACGGGGGACGAGAACGAGAGAGGAGGACGAGGGACGAGAACGAGAGAGGAGGACGGGGGACGAGAACGAGAGAGGAGGACGAGGGACGAGAACGAGAGAGGAGGACGAGGGACGAGAACGCGCATGTCACTCATTCACATCTTTAATCAGTGATTGGCTGATCTGCTTCTTAGCCCCGCCTCTTTCCCGTCACACAGCAGACGGCTGGAGAGGACGAGCAGGATCCATTTTGCAGATATCCAACTTTACAAATATCACTGGGTGCATTCCATATTTCAAAAACACAAATACTGCCAATTTCTTTTTCTTTCTATTATTCTTATTAGATTATTTTTCTCTTCGTCCGGCGACTTCCTGCTGCAGCTTCTGGAGAGATGATCTGCACACCAGGAAACATTTATTCTGATTTGAGTCATAAACTGACGAGCTAATTGAACCATTTTGACTCCTCTGTAATTTCCCATAACCCCCCCTCACACACACACACACACACACACACACACACACACACACACACACACACACACACACACACACACACACACACACACACACACACACACACTCCTGCAGGGTTAATGGATGGAAAGAGTCTCACTTAAAGACACATGACGAGTGATCCTACTCACAGCGCTGCGGCCCATAAATCACATTTACATCGACTTCAATAAAAAACACGAAGATCTGGAACATCGAGGTTTCATCTCCTCAGACGACGGAGAAGATGATGTTTAGGAAAGAAGAAGACAACATGGCCGTGGTTTATGAGACGCTGGATTCATATATATGTATATATATATATATATATATATATATATATATGTATATATATATATATATATATATATATATATATATATATATATATATATACATATATATATATGTATATATGTATATATGAGATGAGAACGAGAGACGTGAGATAAGAGAGAGACGAGAGACGAGAACGAGAGACATGAACGAGAGATATGAGAACGAGAGAGACGAGAACGAGCGATGAGAACGAGAGACGTGAGATAAGAGAGAGAAGAGACACGAGAACGAGAGAGACGAGAACGAGAGAGACGAGCGACAAGGGACAAGAGACAAGAACAAGAGACGTGAACGAGAGAGACGAGAACGAGAGAGACAAGAACAAGAGACATGAATGAGAGAGATGAGAACGAGAGAGATGAGAACGAGAGAGACGAGCGACAAGAGAGACGAGAACGAGAGAGACGAGAACGAGAGATGAGAACGAGAGACGTGAGATAAGAGAGAGAAGAGAGACGAGAACAAGAGACGAGAACGAGAAAGACGAGAACGAGAGAGACGAGAACGAGAGAGACGAGATTGAGAGAGACGAGATTGAGAGACGAGAACGAGAGAGACGAGAACGAGAGAGACGAGAACGGTAGAAACGAGAACAAGAGACGAGAACGAGAGAGACGAGCGACAAGAGACAAGAACGAGAGATGAGAGACGAGAACAAGAAAGACGAGAATGAGAGAGACGAGAACGAGAGAGACGAGAACGAGAGAGACGAGAACGAGAGAGACGAGAACGAGAGAGACGAGATTGAGAGACGAGAACGAGAGAGACGAGAACGAGAGAGACGAGAACGGTAGAAACGAGAACAAGAGACGAGAACGAGAGAGACGAGCGACAAGAGACAAGAACGAGAGATGAGAGACGAGAACAAGAAAGACGAGAATGAGAGAGACGAGAACGAGAGAGACGAGAACGAGAGAGACGAGAACGAGAGAGACGAGAACGAGAGAGACGAGAACGAGAAAGACGAGAATGAGAGAGACGAGAACGAGAGAGACGAAAACGAGAGAGATAAAAGCTTATTCGGCGTTCAGTTGTTCTTAGCTCCACCCCCTCTCGTGACCTTTCATGCAGAAAAAACAAGATGGCGTCGGCCAGAGCGTTCACCGGCCTCACCAACTCGCTCAGTGTGACGGACGTTTCTTATTCCGTTTAAAAAGTCATATTTGAGATGTGGAATCTGTTCTCGAGGCAGCGGCGTGAATGAAAACATTTACAGACAGGAAGCCAAAGATAACGGAGGTGGAGAAACAAAGGGATGAGAAAATAGAGCGAAAACTCGTTTGTTTCATGAATACAGAAACGTTGACGTGTCAATCTGACAATTACTCTCCGCTCATGTTCACACAGACTCTCACAGAGTACAAGTACACAACTCTGAGGTGGAGAGAGTGAAACACACAACACAGATGAACACATGTCCTGCAGACGGCCTTCATGCTGCAGGTCAGCAGCTCTGCTCACATCCCATAATATTCACATTGCAGCTGCTGTGAGTCCACAGCTGGAGGGAAGCAGGAGCTGAGCGCAGGAGTGTGTGTGTGTGTGTGTGTGTGTGTGTGTGTGTGTGTGTGTGTGTGTGTGTGTGTGTGTGTGTGTGTGTGTGTGTGTGTGTCATCTCTTTCAATGAAAGAAATACAATCACAGAGTTTCTCTCTGCGATGAAACAGTGGAAACAAAAAATAACTTTTTCCTCTTCCTCCTCCTCTTCCTTCTTCTTCTTCTTCTTCTTCTTCTTCTTCTTCTTCTCTTCCTCCTCTTCCTCCTCTTTCTTCTTCTTCTTCTTCTTCTTCTTCTTCTCCTCCTCCTCCTATTCCTCCTTCTTCTTCTTCTTCTTCTTCTTCTTCTTCTTCTTCTTCTTCTTCTTCTTCTTCTTCTTCTTCTTCTTCTTCTTCTTCTTCCTCCTCCTCCTCCTCCTCCTCTTTCTTCTTCTTCCTCTCCTTTTTCTTCTTCTCCTCCTCCTCCTCCTCTTCTTCCTCCTCTTCTCCCTCATCCTTCTTCTTCTTCTCCTCCTCCTCCTCCTCTTCTTCCTCCTTCTTCTTCTTCTTCTTCTTCTTCTTCTTCTTCTTCTTCTTCTTCTTCTTCTTCTTCTGCCCACTCAAAATCCTCCATCCCTCATCCCTTATCCCTTCCTCCTACATCCCTCCCTTCTTCTTCTCCTCCTCCTCCTCCTCCTGTTTTCCCGAGAAGATATAATTGCTCCCTCTCTCTTTGTCCCGTGGGAAGAGCCTCATTTATTTTCTCCCTCATAAACTCTCTTTCTCTCCACTGAGACCCCAAAAAGTCAGAGTCCTCCCCTGCTTCCTCTCTCCCAGAGACACTTTGCCCTCTCGCAGTCAGCAGCCGGCCATCCCCCCTCCCCCCCCCTCTCCCCCTCCCTCCCCCGCGGCGGGGGAAAGAGGAAAAACCGAACCCCCCCCCCCTCCCCTCTGTTCCAAGTGCATTCTGGGATGGATCCCAGCAGGCCTCGGCTCCTGGAGGTCCCTGATTGCTCGTCATGGATCTCTTTTGTTCTTCATGCTGCAGAAAACGGCCTCCCAGATGAGCTCGCTCAGGAGGCGTTTTAGCAGCGCAGGGCCAAATGTCCTCTATTTATAGACCCTTATTATTTTTACACTGTAAAAAGATTTCGGTCTCCTATTTTCGATGAACACTGCTCACATTAACGCACACATTCATCTCCACACGGGGTTCATACGCTCATGGAAAACCTGGAAAAGTCATGGAATTCTTTTTAAATGGTTTATTTCCAGGCCTGAAAAGAAAAGTGTAGTAAAAGTCATGTAAATGTGTTAAATTCATGTGTTCATGATGTTTATTTACGCTGAGTTTGAAATAATGAATATGCTAAATGTTTATTCTTTTAATCAAACTATTGTCTCTCATTCATTTGTGTCATTTAAGGTTCACTGTATGCTCTCAGATTTCAGGATAATAAATATGGAACATTTTAGATTGACAAAGCTTTAAATAAAGCACAAATCCAACCTGAGAGAAATTAACAAATTACGACACAATTCCAACACTCTTATTGAAACATGATTAAATGTTGGAGCCGTCCTTCAGGTTCAGGATTAAGAAGTGAGAATATGTTAGCATTTCTAGCTAGCTGAACTTTCTTTTGTAAACATGTTCGACAACCGAGACACAACACAGTTATTGCTGGATTATAAATTATTATAAACAGTTGAATCAGCTGCTGTGTTGTTTTTTTACAGTGTAGATCTGCAAAGTCTCTGTAATATTTCCTCCTCTGCGTGTCGGATGAGCGAAGATGTTCTGCTGTTGGTTTCCTGTGTGCAGCTAAAGAGGAGGCCTCCAACTGTTATCACACACACACACACACACACACACACACACACACACACACACACACACACAGTACTGTAAGGACGGAAGCTTGCGCTTGTTTTTTCCGTCATTAATCCTCATTTGTCTTCAGCGGATGGCGGTGAAATGAATACATTAATACATCAATGGGTCAGCGGCGCGTCAGCGGGATTCAAACTCTTTGCATGGGCTCGTGATGCGGCGCGTCAGGAGGACGGAGATGCATGAAATATGATTATTTTACTCATCACACTGTCACCGGGGCGTCCCGGCGCTGTACATGTGCGTCTCATGAGCGGGTTTACAAGCTCTGATGGCACCGGAGGGAATATTAACAGCTGCCTCTGTACAGTCACCTGTAATTAATAACCACGTTATTAATAATATAATGTGTCTTTTCACTGCAAGGAAGGAAACAACGTAAGCCTTCAAACACGTGGGAGGCAAAGCAATTAATGCATAAAATGAATATGTTTTAACAAATGACACAATGAATGCCTTTTCTGTAAATCAATATGTTTTCCATAATTTAATAAATGATGTGTGTGTGTGTGGCAGTCATTACGCCTGAAATATATATTTATTTGTGTTAGAATGAGAGAAACAATGCAGATTAAAACTACACCAGCTGGTTAATTAGTGAATGTAGAACAACACAAAGTATTCAGACTCAGCAGAGCGCCGGAGGAGGATTAACTCTGCGCTGGAATTAATCCCCAACAAGCGGACGGCTCTTCATGCCGTTTAGATGTAAATATAAAAATGTGAGCAGAATAAAGAAGTGATGGACGAACATACGTGTGTAAAACATGTCACACCTTCATCGTATGATATCGCACAAAAAGATTACTTCAAAGTTTTCCTCCTAAACGCCAACAACACGAGTCGATTTACACTCGTTAGATGAAAATATACTTTTATCCTGTTAGAAACCACTCAGGTTGAGACAACGAGACTACTAGTTAGGGTTAACAACTAAACCACTAGTTAGGTTTAAACAACTAAACTACTGGTTAGGTTTAACAACCAAACTACTAGTTGGGTTTAAGAACTAAACTACTAGTTAGGTTTAACAACAAATATACTAGTTAGGTTTAACAACTAAACTACTGGTTAGGATAACTAAACTACTAGTTAGGTTAAAACAACTACACCACTAGTTAGGGTTAAACAACTAAACCACCTAGTTAGGTTTAAACTAAACACAGTTAGGTTTACACAGCTTAACTACTCAGTTATGTTTAACAACCAAACTACTAGTTAGGTTGAGATAACTAAAGTACTTTGTTAGGTTGAGACAGCTAAACCACTAGTTGTGTTTAAACTACTGTACTCAGTTAAGTTGAGAGAACTAAAGTGAGGTTTGAGTCCACGTTGACGTCTCGTGTCGCGTGAGCAGCATCGTCTCCTGGATGACCTCATCACCTCTCACCTGTCAGTCTTCACGCGTCCTCGTTCACGACGGACGACGCACAATCGGCGTGAGCGGCGGCGTGAGCGGCGGCGTGAGCGGCGGCGTGAGCGGCGGCGTGAGCGGCGGCGTTAGCGGCGGCGTGAGCGGCGGCGTGAGCGGCGGCGTGAGCGGCGGCGTGAGCGGCGGCGTTAGCGGCGGCGTGAGCGGCGGCGTGAGCGGCGGCGTGAGCGGCGGCGTGAGCGGCGGCGTGAGCGGCAGCGGACCCTCCTGGGAAGTTTAAAAAAGCCTGGCTCACCTGAGAGTGAACTTTGCAAAATGAGTCATTGAAGTGGATTCAGTGGGTTTGTGTTGGAGAGAAAAGAGGAGCCACTTCAGCCGCCGCCGCTCGTTATCCACACACACTCGTTTAAGATGTGGCCGCATTGAAAAGAGTGGCGGGCTGTGAGCCTTTCACCGCTGCCTGTTCACCGCTTTCACACAGCTTTTCTAAAGGAGGATAAAAACATGACCGGAGTTAAATGAACTAACCGGCAGGAGGACGTCTCTCTCTCTCTCTCTCTCTCTCTCTCTCTCTCTCTCTCTCTCTCTCTCTCTCTCTCTCTCTCTCTCTCTCTCTCTCTCTCTCTCTCTCTCTCTCTCTCTCCATCCCTCTCTCCTCAGCCTTGGTGATGAGGCTCAGGTTAGAACATATATATCAGAGCAGGAAGATAAAAGAGGAGCAGAGAGCGCTGACAGTCGTGTGAATGTGAAGCAGATGGATGTCTTACAATCACCGAGAGCTTCGACAGATCCGATAAGACGAGGCCTCGGTGGTGAGGTGGAGGGAGAGGACTTAAATTCTCTCTGTTTTTGTTTCCTGGTCCAACATGTCGGTCCAACGGAAACCTGAAAGTCAGCCGGATGTCTGGAGACATCAGCTGGAGTCTAATGTCTCCAGAAGGTCTTCCTCCTCCAACACAACACGTTGTGTGTC
>NW_027176215.1:92500-197500 GCF_023055335.1 Clinocottus analis | reverse complement strand
CTGTTCGTTCTGTTTCAGGATTAATCCAAAGAGATTAACGGTAACGAAGAAAAAGACACAAGAAAGAAGAAAGAATAGTAAATATTTGATGTATTTAAAAAAGGTAAGAATGAATGAAAACAATGAAAAAAGACAGTTTGTATGGACACACACACACACACACACACACACATAGGCAGACCCACACACACACAGGCGCAGACACACACACACACACACACAGATAAACAAACAGACACACACACAAACACACATACACATATAAACACACAGACACACAAGGCCAGACACGTACACACACACAAACACAGAAAGACACACAAACACACACACACACACACACACACACACACATGTTCATGGTCAGGTTTAACATAATCAGCAGGCAGAACAAACAACCTCAGCTGGAGTAACAGCGGAAGTCCTTTGTGTCCTTTTAAACTGATTATGCTGCTTAAACTAACACTAAAGGTGTGTTATCACACACACAGACAGACACACACACACACACACACACACACACACACACACATGTTACAGAGAGCGTGACTTCATTCACACACGGACGTCGTGGATTCACCACGGGGGGGTAAAGAGTGAAGCAAAGACGTGTCTTTGGGATTTTACATGTTTCTTAATCCTGAAGGTGATTAAGACTCAAGTTCATGAAAAGTGTTAAAAAAAACGTAAAAATCGTTGAGATCCTGAGACTCAACGTGTGAACAGCAGCAGCAGCTGTGAAGCTCGAGGGATTAAAACACAGTAAGGTGTCGAGAGCAGAAAACAACGTGTGAAACTTTACCCGTCATGTAACTTCCTTATCTAAAGACGACACTTCTGGAGTTAAAAAATATCATAAACTAAAATAAATAGTTGTGTCGTCAAAATCAAACTAAGTTGTTTTACTGTTAACGACGGAAGTTTATTTTGAAAAGTCTTCATGTAAAGACTGTCTTCATGAGTGTTAAAGCTGCATTCTGTCTCCTGACCACCAGGGGGCGACTCCTTTGGTTGTATAGAAGTCTAAAAAATTACTCTACTTCTCACTTCTCCTCCAGTCAAAGTTGCGTATCCTCACTACTGCTGCGGTCAGAGTCACGTAGCCTCACTACTCCTGTGGTCAGAGTTACGTAACCTCACTACTCCTGTGGTCAGAGTTACGTAACCTCACTACTCCTGTGGTCAGAGTTACGTAGCCTCACTACTCCTCCGGTCAGAGTCACGTAGCCTCACTACTCCTGTGGTCAGAGTTACGTAGCCTCACTACTCCTCCGGTCAGAGTCACGTAACCTCACTACTGCTCCGGTCAGAGTTACGTAACCTCACTACTCCTGTGGTCAGAGTTGCGTAACCTCACTACTCCTCCGGTCAGAGTTACGTAGCCTCACTACTCCTCCGGTCAGAGTTACGTAACCTCACTACTCCTGTGGTCAGAGTTACGTAACCTCAGTACTCCTCCGGTCAGAGTTACGTAACCTCACTACCGCTCCGGTCAGAGTTACGTAACCTCACTACTCCTGTGGTCAGAGTCACTTAGCCTCAGTACTCCTGTGATCAGAGTTACGTAACCTCAGTACTCCTCCGGTCAGAGTTACGTAACCTCACTACTCCTCCGGTCAGAGTTACGTAACCTCACTACTGCTCCGGTCAGAGTCACGTAGCCTCACTACTCCTGTGATCAGAGTTACGTAACCTCAGTACTCCTCCGGTCAGAGTTACGTAACCTCACTACTGCTCCGGTCAGAGTTACGTAACCTCACTACTGCTCCGGTCAGAGTTACGTAACCTCACTACTCCTGTGGTCAGAGTTACGTAACCTCAGTACTCCTCCGGTCAGAGTTACGTAACCTCACTACTGCTCCGGTCAGAGTTACGTAGCCTCACTACTGCTCCGGTCAGAGTTACGTAACCTCACTACTGCTCCGGTCAGAGTTACGTAACCTCAGTACTCCTGTGGTCAGAGTTACGTAACCTCAGTACTCCTCCGGTCAGAGTTGCGTGACTTCGGCGAGCTAATCGATTGCCAGACCGTGTGATTTATGGCGTTTGCTGGAATCAGCAGGACGGGTTGTGGGAGCGGCGAGGGGGTTTCTCTCTCCGGCTTCCTCCTCCTCCTCACCGCTGTAATTGGATCGCCGTGTGAGGCTTCCAAGAAGTTTTCACCGGGGCTTTACCCACAATGCACGGCTCTCCCTCCTCATAACCCACATTACTAATGGAGACAAATGTTGCATTGCATCCTGGGAGAGTTCTCTAATTGGAGGAGCAGGAGAGGAAACAGAAGAAAGAAAAAGAATGAAAGCGATTTTCACAGGAAGTCTTGTCTGTGTGAATCCTAAAGAAAAAAAAAATCTACAAGTGAGGCGAGTAAAAAAGCTCCGAGCGGCAGAAGTGCTTCTCTTCTTTCTCTTTTGTCTTCCTGCTGGAGATCTTAACTTAAAGGTCCTCAGACGCAGGAAGCTAAGCTGCTGTGAGGGTTCGTTTCACCGGCCAATCAGTGATGTCACAGAGGGCCTTCTGCACCTGCTGTGACATCACTGGTGGGGGCGTGGTCAGCAGTTTTAACACCTTTCTGGCGACTACATTGTAGAGCTAATTATTATTTAATTAATTTTAAAATAATCTTTACTTTTGTTACTTTGACCAAACGGTTTGCATTTGTTCTTTTTTTCCACTCGGTCACAAACGTTCTGCATTTTATATACGAGTCATGGATACGCTTTTGGGTTTTAATAAAAAGGATGTATGTGCGTTAATATAATTTATTTCAGCCAAATTCCTTTGATTTTGCCTGAGAGAGTGTGGCAGTCTAATAAAGCAATACAAATTATTTATTTCCCCTGTCATTAAAAAGTTCTGACCATTTCCCAAAATGGTCAGAACTTTTTTTTTTTTTTTTTTGCCTGTGCACATTTCTCAGTCTTGAAGCCTTCCTGTTCCGCCCACATTTCTAAATCGGCACCATATAACACATGTAGAAGCTCCTGAACATTTCAATACCCAGCATGCCCAAAAGCAGCCAATGTTTTGCGATAAAATAAGTAATTTTTTTAACCGAACAACAGTTTTTTTTTACTGAAACTCCTTCGTTTTTAGGGAATCTGGCTCATATCATGCTGGATGTTCATAGTTATGATCAAAATATGGTAAAAAAGTGAAAATAAAATATGAAATAACACAAGTATTAGAACTCATTTGGGGTTCATAGGACTACTTGAACACGGGGAAAAAAGAGGTACAGGAGCCCCAATTTTTGAGGAGTCTAGGGGCCTCCAAAAAGATCAACAAACTAGATAATAACTCTCAAAGTAAAAATTCTTTGCAGTAACATAATCCAGCGGATGATGGATTCTCAGAGCAGCAGATTTATCTGTCGAGACATAAGAGAGAAATAAAGAACCCTAAAAACTCAAAGTCCCTGAAGAGGAGAGCAAACGTTCTCCACGAGCTCTGAATCCTCACGTCGGAGCTCGGCTTCGCTTCCTCTGAAAGCGTTCAGTCAGCACATCAAAATGTCCTCGCCGCTGTAAAGTTTTTACAAATCTGCATTCGGTTATGAAGACGCCTGCAGCAGAGTGTCAGGCGGCAGATCCATCAAACCACGAGCCGGCAGACTGCAGCGGAGAGAGGAGGAGGAGGAGGAGGAGGAAGAGGAGGAGGAGAAAGAGAAGGAGAAGAAGAAGCGTTGACGCTGCTGCACTCCTCCATTATGATGCTGGATCATAGAAGATATAAACATGTATTCATATTTATTGATGTGTGTCTGTTGTAAACTTCCTTTACCCTACTTTATATCCACAGAATACACATTACAAAGACTAGAATCCACTATAAATACACCAAAGCAGAACTAGAATACACAATATATCAACATGGGATAACATACTCTGTGCTATATACATAATACTTAAACATGCAAATGGTTGTTGCAGTTAAGTACATTTAAACTAAATAAAATGAGGAAAGGTTGACCACACAACGTTTAAAGTGCCGGCACACTAAAAAAACATATTAATTTCCCTCATTCTCTCAATAATGTGTGTGTTTGAGTGTCTCAGCCTGGCAAACAGCAGCAGCCTCGCCGGCGTCCTCCAGCAGATTAATCTGCTAAACTCTCCGCTGATCGCAATTAAGAGATGAGAAACTTCTAAAGCGCTCTTCCTGCACTCGCATTTTCCCTCCCTCCCTCCCTCTCTCCCTCCGTCCCTCCCTCTCTCAGTAACGAGGCCTTCGCTCATCCCTTCTTCTCACCTCTCTGATATCCTGCTATCTGTGTTCGCAGTCACACTGGGATAATTGTGCACCTATAATGGAGAAATTAGTCGGCCCTGAAATAAGCTTCTCTGTCTCTCTGTGTCTCTCGGCTCTCGGAGAGGCTGAACGCCGCCGCCGCCGCCGCTCGCCTCGCTCTGCCACATCAAACCCTGACGAGCTGCAGAGGAGGAGGAGGAGGTGGAGGAGGAGGAAGAGGAGGAGGAGGGATCACCGCTGCGAGGCATCCTCCTCAAATCAGCTTTCTCTCTGCAGCTTCCTATCTATCCCTCTTCCCTCCGCTGCTTCTGCTTCTTATTAGAAAATCACTTTAATGTCACACTGCAGGTGCTTTATTGCTTTAAAAAAAATAAAATAAAGAAATAAAAAGGAGAGATGTGTCTGTTGTCGTCTAAGGAAAGAGACCTGTCTTGATTTGTTAATTTGTCCCTGGAAAGGTCCGTATAATATCCAGCATGCTTTGTCTGTGAAGGGATTTTAACCTTTTGAACCCAGAACACAGCATCTGCTCCACCAGGAAGCATGGCGCCTGCTTCTACGACCTTTACCGGCTCCACAATTCATGTGTTTCTCAAGTCTGACGTCTTCATGAATCAGAATCCATCATCGAGAGGAGAGCCCAACACACATTGATCTGCTTTATTTATGGACAATTGAAAAGTGTTGTTGCGGCGACTACGTTGCTAGTAATCCAGTTAGCTAGTTAGCGGTTTAGCATGTCCTTTCTGGAGCAGCAGCGACTGAGATGTTGTCATTCCACTTTCTAAGGGACTACGTCGTAGTTATTATGCGGCTAACGTTCTGAAATATAACAAAAACCCCTTCAACGTCATAGTTGGGCTCAGAACAAGCATGTTGACAAAGTAATTTGTTAACAATGTAACATCGGACGAGAAAACGCATCGTAAACAAACAAATCCAACGTAGGTTTGTGGGACAGGAACACCATTCCCCCGGTTCAAAGTCCTGTCTTTTGTTTCGTTAGCTAGCGAGTTAGCTCCACAACGCTTTAATCCGTTACAGAAAAGGAGCCAAACAAAGTCGGCCCCCATCTGTCGATATCTATGTTCTTTCCTGAAGCATGAAGTTACTCGGTGTTATAGCCTAGAATACACTAGGCTATAACGCCCGCAAAAGCGCTCGCAATAGCAACGTTACGCATAAAAATGGCCGCCGCTCGGATGTTGTTGGCTTTCGGTTCTACTCCTGGATGTGCAACTATTTCCACAAATGTACCAATCAACAGCGACTCACAAAGGCGTCTGTGTGACGTCTCTTTTGTTGTCCAAGTTCTTCATGCATTCAAATCACACAAACATTTGAGAATTCAAGGATCATTTATTGTTCGCTAACGTCTACGATGATCGTTGGAGGCCGACAGTTTTTTGGCTGCGAGCCCTCCGGCGTCTCTCCTGGATACATCTTCTGGTTTTGCAGAATAAATAAGTAAAAACAATGCTGTTGTCTTCCAGCGCGCTCTTCGTAAAGCCCAAATCAATCATTTCACATTGAGTTTCTGGTATCAGTTTGTGCTGCTGAAAACATCGAGGACAATACAACGAACATCTGAGCGCGATTCTGTTGTGAATTTCAGGTAAGAACCTTGAACACATTGTCAGTAAAGTAACGACTATCAGCAGAGAAAGTGAAGAAGGAACACATTTCTATTAGTTCGCCTCAAAAAAAAGAGAGGATCCTGTGCATTGTGAGAAATCTGTATTTCTTTTTGAAATTCCTGTGAGGTTACAAAAGCTGCTACACAAATATGATTATTAAAACCGTCTGCGTATGTCGAGCGTTGCGTCTCGTGGACTTTAAATGCTCGTGACCTCGTCGGTGAAGCTCTTTCTCACCTCAATCTCACATCATCGTTGCCGCAAAATCATTTATTTATCCATAATTCATCAAACTTATTGAGGTGCACCAGGTTGAGTGACAGTGCTGGCACCCATGGGGGCAGCGATGATGTTATTATTATTATTATTGATGAAATTTGTTTATTTTTTTTTCATTCTGCTGAAGCGTGAGATACTTAACATGCAGGGGCAGCTTCTCTTTTTCACTCAGCGTTTAAAGATGGAAATGAAACTTAAATAGATTCAATGAGGGATTTGAACCGACCCGACTGTCCGACCGCACGGCTGTATCATTTACTTTATTATTCATTTCAATAATTAATGACCGGTGGAGACGCGGGCCGCGAATCTGAGGTTTCAGACCAGATATTTGGATGGAAATTATTCTGGATTCAGATTTGATGAATCGCCTTCAAACACACAACTCCAAACCCGTTATAAATCCACTGGAAAGCAACCAAAGTACTGCATTTCAGTACTCAAGTAGTGTACTTATATTTACTGTCACTTTATGTTTGTAGTCTTTGTATAATCTCAGAGGCATATTGTGTTGTTTTCACTCCTCTACATTACAGCTTCAGCTACTTTTCCTAAAAAAAACATGTATTTTAATTTATATAACGTATTATTAATGGATTAAAACTATCCAATAGTATAAAAAACTACTTGTAATAAGCTCTGCTTTCTTGAGCATTCGTTCAAATATTATGATGTACATGATATTAACACACGAATGGCCAATACAATTACAAATACTTTTCATATTTTAAGTATTTATTTCTCATAATACCTCCTCAATTGATCTTAAATCTTAACTATCTTACTAAGAGAGTACTTGTACACAGTGGTGTCGTTACTTTAAAGTAAATGGCACAACAAGTTGGATTTGACAGTTTTGTTTGGCAATCACAACGTTCAAATGTGGCCCCTCCTCCCCGGCTCAGAAGCCACGCCCTCTGAAGCCACGCCCCCAGACGCCACGCCCCCTCAGTGCAGTTGTTCAAGGCTGAGTCCGCCATCTTTGTAGCTTCCTCTCGCTATGTTTTTAAGTCTATTGACGCCCAGAAACTTCTCAAACACATCGAGTCTAAAGTCCTGTCAGATATCGACGCCACAAAATACAAGAAGTGATGATTGTTTTTTAGGAGAAAATTTTAGGAAAATCCTACTTTTTCCAATACTATAAACGTATTTAATATGTTTTTTTTCGGCCTGGAAGGTAGAGTTTGTTGTTTTGATTTCACATGCACCCTGCATTTCCTCTCGTCTGGCAGACTGAATGTGCTGCTCCTGCACTGAAACAGCCAGTGTGCTGATATGTTGTCACACTGTATTATACACAGCCCGAGGTTGAGACCTGCAGATCTCTGGTCATTGAACCATCAGCAGGAAAAACACAGATAGCGAGCGTTCAGAATGAGGCGGCCGTCGGGATATTTGCTGATTGAGAGCTTTAAACCTACAGAGAAAGTGTAATTGAAAAGGCGAGTTTAGCCCGACAGCCTTTTGTGATATCTTTTTAATTAAGTTTCCTTTTCTAATGTGCGATCGCAGGAAGCGATAGGCGCGCGCCGGCGACACGCACAAGGTTTTGTTCATTAAAATGTGGATCTTCAAGAATGTAGCGCTAATTAAAATTCAGCCAGATGAGAAAAAGACTCGCAACGAAACACAGTGAGTCCACTTCACAGGCGGCTGGGAGGGAAATACACAAAGGATGAGCCAACAACGACACATAGATGTGATTACCGCAGAATCTAGTGCGGCACAACATGCCAGATGTTCATATAAAACTCATTTATCCAACATGAAACAGACCGTAACGAGCTTAGCTTAGCATAAAGACTGGAAGCGGGTTTAGCTCCCATATCCACTTGTCTTTAGCATAATAAATGCTATCCAGCTAATACTCAGCATGCTAGTAGTATATATATATATAACAAACAAATAACACACATATATATATATATATATATATATATATATATATATATATATATATATATATATATATATATATATATGTGTGTGTAAGAAGTGGAGAGACCTGTCAATCACCTTGTAGCCCCGCCCCTAAAGCGTCCCCTGCTTTATGGTCTGTTTGACTCTAAATGACCATAATTTACTAAATGAACATCATGCTGTATAGAAGAAGACTTGAAACTAGAGATTGAGACATAAACTCATGTTTACAATGTTTACTGAGGGAATACATCAAGAGAGAAGTAGAGTCACTTATATAGACTTCTATACAACCAGAGGAGTCCCCTCCTGGTGGTCAGGAGAGAGAATACAGCTTTAACACATGAAGCATAGACTTCTATACAACCAGAGGAGTCGCCCCCTGGTGGTCATGAGAGAGAATGCAGCTTTAACACATGAAGCATAGACTTCTATACAACCAGAGGAGTCGCCCCCTGGTGGTCAGGAGAGAGAATGCAGCTTTAACACATGAAGCATAGACTTCTATACAACCAGAGGAGTCGCCCCCTGGTGGTCATGAGAGAGAATGCAGCTTTAACACATGAAGCATAGACTTCTATACAAGCAGAGGAGTAATTTTCTTAAGACTTCTAGTTGTAATGTAACATTTTTGCCTGTCAGGTTAGTTTTAAACCATTTTTCTAAAAGAAGACATGTTGAATGTTTTTACTCCGAATGATTTTGGCTGACTTTTCTCTTCCTGACTGGAGCCAAGAAGGTGAGAAAGAAAGTGTCCTGATACAGACCGAGCGACGTCGCTCAGAGACAGATATTGATCGCCTGTCACTTCCTGTCAGCCATGATTTTGAACACGGGGTCGCGGCGGAGCGCCGCGCTCCGCAAAGACGGAGCTCGGCCTTGTTTTACCGACTGCATGCGGATTTTTTCCAGGTCAAGGAAAGGTGTGACGGAGGATTCAGAGGGACTCTGTGGCGCTAATCCCACTGCACTCATGCTCGAATGCGATGTTATTGATGTGGGTCTGCAGTGGCTTAAGCTCTCGCTCCTGCAGAGCGGAGTTGTGCGGCGGCATTATCTCCTTTCCTTCGGTAAAGGATAGTCCAGTGTTCCCTCTGCTCAAGGGGATAGGAAAGAAAGACTTTGAGCAGCTCTCTTTAGCATGTAGATGCTAAGTAGCTAAGTAGCTAGGAACCGTTCGTCTCTGAACAATCTCTCCACAAAATGGAGATATTTTTCTTCACAGAAACACAAAGACGACGAGAGACGAGCGATGGCGAGGAACAAAGTGAATCGCGTGCAGGTGAAGCTGCTGAAAGTTACCAGACTGGTGTTTAGTTTGACAACAAGACGCCGGCGGTTAAAAATACCCCAAAAAAAACCTCAAGCGCCTTTGATAGCCGTTATATGTTTTCAAAGTCTGATGATGAAGTCTTTGTCTTCAATCAAACAGGAAGAAGAAAAAAAAGAAGACGACGCTCCGACTGAAAAGAAGCCCTGAAGAGGGTTTTCAGCGGCAGCAGAAAGACCTCTCAGCTTCTTTGTGAAGTCAGACGGTGAAAAGCCCAATCAGAGCCGCCGGGTTTCTCACAACGCGCTACCAAAGAAGAAGAAAAAAAAAAAAGGCGACGCCACAAAAACACGCCGATTTCTCCCCGACGGCGAGGATTGCGAGGCGGGAAAGACGCGAAGACGAGCAGCTGTTTGTGCTCCACTTCCTGTTTGTCTTGTTTGGAGGACTCTTTTCTTCAGTCGAGGGCTTTTCAGCCTCAATGGAAGCCGACGCGTTGTCTTTTGTGCCTTGTTGATGACTCAATAAAGAAAGACGCCGAAGAGCAAGAAAGCAGCAGATGAGAAGAACTAAAGAGTTTTTTTGGGGGGTTATTAAACACCAAATGCAGCCAAACGTAATTATGGAATCTGAGTTACTGCTGAGGGAGGTGTGTGTGTGTGTTTGTGTGTGTGTGTGTCTCCAATGAGAGTGCTTATTAAGTTGGCTGTGTTTGGTTAAACTTTTTTGGGACGAGTCCATCCCGTCACTGAAAGAAGATTAAACCAAATTACGAGTTCTGTTTTCCGGATCTATTGATGTTTACTGATCATTGAGCCAAGCCACAGATTTATACTGAAATGTCTCAAATGTCCCAACAAATATTGGATATTAGATTTGGTTCCGGACATTTATAAGCTCCTCACAGGATGAATACGACGGACTTTGTTCATCCGCAGACTTTTCATCTCATGACACCAGGTGGACAAAGTTTTGGAAGAAATCCGGTGAGATTTTGCTGCATCTAACAGAAGGAAGGACAAAACATGTTCTGAGCCACTGTGGGGTTGATTTATGGAGTTCTCCATCTTTAATGGTTCAGGTGGAGTTCTCCATCTTTATTTGTTCAGGTAGAGTTCTCCATCTTGAATGTTTCAGGTGGAGTTCTCCATCTTTGTTGGTTCAGAGTTCTCCATCTTTAATGGTTCAGGTGGAGTTATCTATCTTTAAGTTTTCAAGTCCAGTTCTCCATCTTTGTTGATTCAGGTGGAGTACTCTATCTTTATTTGTTCAGAGTTCTCCATCTTTGCTGTTTGAGGCAGAGTACTCCATCTTTAATGGTTAAGGTGGAGTTCTCCATCTTTATTTGTTCAGGTAGAGTTCTCCATCTTTAATGGTTCAGGTCCAGTTCTCCATCTTTAGTGGTTCAGTTCCAGTTCTTCATCTTTAGTGGTTCAGGTGGAGTTCTCCATCTTTACTGGTTCAGGTCCAGTTCTCCATCTTTAATGGTTCAGGTGGAGTTCTCCATCTTCAATGGTTCAGGTGGAGTTCTCCATCTTTAATGGTTCAGGTCCAGTTCTCCATCTTCAATGGTTCAGGTGGAGTTCTCCATCTAAATGGTTCAGGTGGAGTTCTCCATCTTCAATGGCTCAGGTCCAGTTCTCCATCTTTAATGGTTCAGGTAGAGTTCTCCATCTTTACTGGTTCAGGTGGAGTTCTCCATCTTCAATGGTTCAGTTGGAGTTCTCCATCTTTAATGGTTCAGGTGAAGTTCTCCATCTTTCTTGGTTCAGGTGGAGTAACGTCAGTAAGTCAAGTAGGATTTCTGCTTTCTATCGTGCTCTTTATCGTCTTTTCCCAGCATGCAACGGGGTAATCTGGAGGCCACTCTGCGTATCAGGTCCATTAACGAACTGAGTAAATGTGTCTTTACTGAGGTCCTGAAGTCCTCGGTAATGAATATTCAGAGCACTTAATCAGACGCGGCACCTTTTCCCAGAGACACGTAATCTCTGCTGCGTTCACGAGGGGTTAATCCAGAGCAGTTAATCCAGAGAGCAGCTGACGGTCTCATGGTGATGGTCTCAGTCTGCAGCGTCACGTTCTAACGGCGACAACATCTTTACACAACCTGCACACTATGAGCTCTGCACGGTGCATTTCACCTGTGTGTGTGTGTGTGTGTGTGTGTGTGTGTGTGTGTGTGTGTGTGTGTGAGAGTGTTCATTAGTGTGGCATGTGTGTGTGTGTGTGTGAGCATTTGCGAGTGTGTCTGTGGGTGCACATGAGTGTGGCATGTGTGTGTCTCTGTGAGTGTGTGTGTGTGTGTGTGTGTGTGTGTGTGTGTGTGTGTGTGTGTGTGTGTGCACATGAGTGCATGTGCTTGAGTACACGTGTGTGTAAAAGTGTGTGTGTTTATGTGTGTGCGTGAGTGTGTGTGTGTGAGTATGTGCATGTCTGTGTGTGCATGTGTGTGTATGTATGCGTGCACATGTGTGAGTGTTAGTGCGTGTCTGTGTGTGTGAATGTGTGTGTGTGTGTGTGTGCGTGTGTGCGTGCACGTGAGTGTGTGTGTGTGTGTTATGTGTGTGTGTGATGTGGCTGCACTAATGAATTAAACAGCAGGCTCATTACACACCTAAACACACACAAACAAGCGCACACAGCGTCCAACAATGGCCGCTCTCTGAATCTCATTCAGCTGATTTAATCAAACGCCGCTCGGCCTTTTCCTCTTTTGTTCCATGATTATATTTTTCCCGCGGCTGCGGGCGTCGCACACGGAGAGGAAGCGCCGCGGTCAGATAAACAAACGGGAGGGAATTCGCCGCTTTTATCGCAGGTTGAATGGCGACTCTTCCGCCCGGCGGCTTTGTGCCGTGAGCGTCTCTTTTTACTCCTTTTTTTTTTAATATTTTGGATTCATTCCATTCGGTTCATTAATCGCTGATGACAACAGCGAGGTGGCGGAGGTGAACGCAAAATTACACACAACTCTCATTACAGAGAGGCTTCAGGAGGGAGAGGGCGCTGAAACAGGAAGGACGCCGATTAGTCAGAACTGAAAGCCTTTCATTCATCTTTTCCCTCCTCCGTCCGACCTCCAGACCGAACCGGAACAAACCGGCTCTTCGTTTAGTGGGGGAACTAATTGCGCAATCTCACTAATGTGCGTTAGCCGCCTGGCGTGGAGAGACGGCAGACGGACGGCACGTTCCCGGTCGTTTCTAAATCTTTTTTTGTTAAAAATATGTATATTCATAAGATAAGATAAGATAGAAACTGCGGGATTACAGCAGCCCTTATTCACAGAAATTTAAAGTAGAGATAAGTAAGTAATATAAATAAACAGTAATAAAAACACAATTTAACAAAATGTCCGACATGTTTAAAGTTTGTGCTTCAGACTATTCCCAAGGTCCCACATGCTGATAACTGGAAAACTGAGAATAACAGACCCTAAAGAACCTGCATCTGCAATAAAAAACACAGAAAAACAAAGTGTTGGGCGTCATTCAAAGGTTTTTCAGAAAAAAACGGTGTAAATCAGCCAAAAAAAGTTACATTTTTATGACAAAACTACATTTCCCAGAGGCCTGCCTGGACGTGTTCGCTTCAGTAGACTGAGCATGTGTCGTCTGAAGTGGTTTAAAAGTCATCCTTGTTGGAAAGAACATGCCTTAAAGAACCCAGATCTGCAATAAAAAACACAGAAAACAAAGTGTTGGGGGTCAATCGAAGGTTTTTCAGAAGAAAAAAAAACTGTGTAAATCAGTTTAGAAATGTTAAAGTTAACAGTTTTATGAGAAAACTACATTTCCCAGAGGCATGGCTGGATGGTTCGCTTCAGTAAATTGCACATGTGGGTCAAAGGTCATCCGCCTTACAGGGAAATATTTTTGGGGGAACTTTAAGGTACTATTGGTGGAGCTGGAAGGATCTGCATTGCTTTGTTAGACTCCTAGAAGCCGAGAAGGTTTCGAAGATGTGTTTATTATTGAAATCCGCCACCGTAAAGGATGCTTAGCTAACGGAGCTAACGGTTACTTTCATTATTTCCTACATGGCCGGTGTCACCTCAAAAGGGCTGAAGTGCTGTAGCCACGTGAAGTTAAACCACCGCGTGGTTGTGGAGAACATGAAGGAATCGTCAAAGGAAAACTGTTTTTCTTCGTGTGTCCGGTGATGGCCGCTGTTTTGTTTTTTTTGGTTTCCAAAAGGTTAAGGACTCGCAGACTTTGAGGCTCGTTAAAGTCCGTGAGGGTTTGGTTCTGTCCCACTGTCACATCGTCGAGGGTTTGAGTCTCTGACCGACATGAACCCTTTCCGTAAGTCAGCATTAGATGCCGACTTTGAATTACGGAAATTACCCACAATGCATAGCAGTGTGACGTTAAACACGCAGTTCCTAATGGAAGCATGAGAAGAAAAAAAGAGTAAATATTTACTTTACTTTCAGACATTTCGTTTTGAGAAAAAACGAGTAAATAGATGATTCAAAATGGCTCCTCATCCAGTGAGGAAGACGTTCAAATCAGTGAATGAAAATAAAGACACAACATGTTTTTATGTCGTCACGTGAAATTGCAGCAAAGTGCTGCCCCGTTCACACCATCGAGCCCTGAAGCCGCTCACACTCAACCACTTAGCAGCTGTGTGCTGAAGCCGACCCGAGTGGATGGAAAGTGGTCGGAGGCAGACACACAATACTTAGCCCAGTAACCAGAAGGTGTTTATCGCTATTAGCAGCTACGCTACACGGGTAACCGAACATGTATACAAACAATCAAAAGAAACAAAACAAACGAATAAATCGCTACTCATTCTTATGATAACTTAGATTAATTAAACATAACTACAAAGCAAAGGTTTTCCTCCTTATGAAAAGGCATCTGTTTAAATACCGACTTCGATCAACACGGTCTGGGTTGCACCACTAGTGCAGGTGGAACCATTCACTTCTTTACACGTGTTGAGTCACAAAAGCTTTACTTCAAACCTTCACTTTAGGTAGAAACACTTTTTAAAATACTCCTAACATACAGCAGACCTTGCAAACATGCATAACAAATCTGAATCA
The DNA here is from genome assembly GCF_023055335.1 of Clinocottus analis. Taxonomy (NCBI): domain Eukaryota; kingdom Metazoa; phylum Chordata; class Actinopteri; order Perciformes; family Cottidae; genus Clinocottus; species Clinocottus analis. Next base: position 183,081 of record NW_027176215.1, on the reverse strand, counting down.
ACCTAAATACATACTTTTACATAATCAACCCCCCTCCCTCACCCACTTTAGTTGGACTAACCCCACGATGCCACAGCTGACACCATTATGTGTAAAATAGAGGAAATGGCTGCGTCTTCACACTCTGAAACACATGGTGGGTGTGGTAAGTGACAAAAGATCTGATAAAGACATGAAATGCTCGACCGAATCACTGAATATGGGGACGAGTGGTGAGTCCTCACCTCCTCATTAAGTCCCTGAGGGTTCAGGGTTTGAGGGATTTGGGGCGACATTGGGATTGGGCGTCATTTTTTAAGCGAGCTGGGCGGTGTCACACTGAATAGTGTCCCCCCCTCCCTCCCCATGTGTGTGCGTAACACTCATTATGAATGCGTCCTGCAGATCTCAGGAGCTCACACTTGACTCTGCGCCTCCTTTGATCCTCGGAGTCGATCCGATGAAGGAGACGCTTTCACGTCGCCTTCGTTCAGAGAGGCTCTGAGGACCTGGGAGTTCAGTCACTTCATATTCTACCATGAAGGCGTTTCTGAGCGAGGTAATCAGTGGAAGAAACATTCAGAGCTCTCGCCTAAATTAAAGTAAGAGATCCTCGAGGGTCCATCGACTATTTTACTGATTTGTGATCCAATTGCAGGCGATTAGATGTTGTGACACGAACCCGGAGATGAGTCCTGTTTCCTCGTCTGGAAGTCGATGAGCTTTCTAGATCTAGGGGTCTAAAGGATACGACTAAGCGTACTAGTAGGAGTCTAAAGGAGACGACTAAGCATTCTCACTAGGAGTCTAAAGGAGACGACTAAGCGTCCTCACTAGGAGTCTAAAGGAGACGACTAAGCGTCCTCACTAGGAGTCTAAAGGATACGACTAAGAGTACTAGTAGGAGTGTAAAGGAGACGACAAAGCGTACTAGTAGGAGTCTAAAGGACACGACTAAGCGTACTAGTAGGAGTGAAAAGGAGACGACTAAGCATCCTAGTAGGAGTGTAAAGGAGACGACTAAGCGTACTAGTAGGAGTCTAAAGGAGTCGACTAAGCGTCCTCACTAAGTTCTAAAGGAGACGACAAAGCGTACTAGTAGGAGTGAAAAGGAGACGACTAAGCGTACTAGTAGGATTCTAAAGGAGACGACTAAGCGTACTAGTAGGAGTGAAAAGGAGACGACTAAGCGTACTAGTAAGAGTGTAAAGGAGACGACTCAGCGGCCTCACTGGGAGACTTAAGGAAACGACTAGGTGTCTTCACTAGGATTCTAAAGGAGACGACTAAGCATCCTAGTAGGAGTGAAAAGGAGACGACTAAGCATCCTAGTAGTAGTCTAAAGGAGACTACAAAGCGTCCTCAACAACATCCTTAACTGCAGAGTTACATTGAGCAGATATTAAGAGAAATATTAATATATCTGTTCACAGTATTGTATCACAGCTGTACTGTGAGTAAATATGAATTTATCGGCATTACGCCGGTCACACACACACACACACACACACACACACACACACACACACACAGGCATACGTACTGTACATCCTGTGAAGAGTACATTATTCCTCTCTAGAAATCGGCGTTTTCCAAAACAACATTAGCATAAACGCGCTCGACTCCTGCACAAGTGGACATGAAGCGCCCTCTGCGAGCGGCGTCCGTGTGCGGGCGTGAAGCTCCGCGGCGCTCAGCGAGACAAACAGTTCACGAACCTTCCTGCTGTGAAATGTGCAGATGAGAAAAACAACCCAACAGATGAGAATCCTAACGAGCTCGCCGAGCTTTTAACGCGCCGAGGCTCTGACTTCGCACACCTCCGGCGGCGTGTTTTTGGCGCTTTCACCTCGCCGCCTCCCTCTCTCTCTTTCTCTCTCTCTCTCTCTCTCTCTCTCTCTCTCTCTCTCTCTCCCTCTCTCTCTCTCTCCCACCGTCAGCGTGACGTTTGGACTAATAGGGGAATAACCCAGCGGTTCATTTAGGAAACGACCCGGCGGATCAAAACCGCATTGCCTCCCTTTTCCTCCCCCCTGGACGCCGCAGGAACCGCATTAGGCCGCGTACAGTGATACTCTCTTTGGCAGCCATGTTGTTACGTTTTTGTGCCGCTGGTTTGCTCTGTAATTAGGAGCAGAGGCTGCTAATGCTCGGAGTGGGAGAAAATAAAAACACGCAGTGCGGTCAGCGCTGCTGTGTTTCTGAAATGACCGTTTCATCTATAATGCGGCGGCGGCTCGTTCCCGCTCACGACCGGACTAATAAACGAGGAACACGAGGGTGAAGAGACGCCTCCACGATGTCCACGAGGAGCGTTTGTGACACCACAAAGAAAGTTCACCATGTGACGTTGTGTTGTTCTGTATGAGAGATGCTTACAGTTTGTCAAGGGTTGAAAATAATCTCTGTGTGTCCAGTATTAGACAGATCTGGGACATGATTAGCCTAGCTTAGCATAAATACTGTTTTAAAACTGCATTCTCTCTCCTGACCACAAGGCGGAAACTCCTCTGGTTGTATAGAAGTGCACGGTTCACGCGTTAAAGCTACATTCTCTCTACTCACCACCAGAAGGCGACTCCTCTGGTTGTATAGAAGTCTATGCTTTGTGTGTTAAAGCTACAGTCTCTCTCCTGACCACCAGGGGGTGACTCCTCTGGTTGTATAGAAGTCTATGCTTTGTGTGTTAAAGCTACATTCTCTCTCCTGACCACCAGGGGGCGACTCTTCTGTTGTATAGAAGTCTATGCTTCATGTGTTAAAGCTGCATTCTCTCTCCTGACCACCAGGGGGCGACTCCTCTGGCTGTATAGAAGTCTATGCTTCATGTGTTAAAGCTGCATTCTCTCTCCTGACCACCAGGGGGTGACTCCTCTGGTTGTATAGAAGTCTATGCTTCATGTGTTAAAGCTGCATTCTCTCTCCTGACCACCAGGGGGCGACTCCTCTGGCTGTATAGAAGTCTATGCTTCATGTGTTAAAGCTGCATTCTCTCTCCTGACCACCAGAGGGCGACTTCTCTGGCTGTATAGAAGTCTATATAAATGACTTCTCTCTTGATGTATTCCCTCAGTAAACATAGTAAACATTGTTTATGTGTCGTCCTCCATAGTTTCAATGATTTAAAGTCTGATCTCGTCTCCATGGGACTGATTTTCATGATCAATGCGTCTTTACAGCTCTTTTGGCTCGTGAGTGAAGATGTTTGAGTCTGTTCGCATCACTTCACTGGTCTGCTGTCTGTGAGCAGAACAAAGCTGCTAAAAAGTCCACGCATTTTATTCCTTGAAATGAGTTTAAAAGTATTTGCTCGGTGCACCAATGCCCTGCAGTATACTGTGTGCTTTAATAACTTCAACGGTTCCCAGCTTCACAACTCCGTGTTTGATAATGAAGCCAGATGCAGTTCATCCTCAGAGAAAGAAGCAGCTCAGTTTTTTATTTCCCTGGTAAGAAGGGCACAAAACTCCAATCCTCCACCCGCCGCAGAACCAAACGGAACAAATCATCAGGGCCAAGCAGGACATTAGCCCGGCGCTAGCAGGACGCCCACTCCTCGTGAAGGCCAATTACCGCGCCGCCAGGCGGGCGTCCGCCGCCGCCGCCGCTCCCGCCACCGCCACCGGTCGGTGTTTTCATGTGAGGTTAAGAGAGGAAGAAGAGTTCTTCCTCCACAGAGACACGGAGCAGAACATGGCCGCCGCACTTGACTTGTTTTTATTCCTGCCTCTCGCACACCGGCCCAGATAATGAGTCTGTCTGGCCTTAAGAGAGCGGGAGGAGGAGGAGGAGGAGGAGGAGGAGGAGGAGAAAGAAGAAAAGGAGGAGGAGGAGGAACAAGAGGAGGAAGAGGAAGAGCAGCAGGAGCAGTAGGAGGAGGAGGAAGAACTTCCTACCTGAAAAATGCTTTTTTTGAGCATCGAAAAAACTTTTTATGCTATTTGTTATAATACAAAAAAAATGTAAAAACAATCAAAAATAATAATACAGTAAGTGCAGATAGAAGGTTTTGCACTTTGACCATAAATATAGAATATAGTGTAAAACTAGATAGATACGAAAGTGGAGCTGAACGACATGAATGTGTTTGTTGTTCTTCGCGTCTGATGTGTTGTTTGATGCTTTGCTATGATGCTATGATGCTAGCATGGTGGAGGGTTGTAGCACTGCTGGGTCTCTGGGTTTTTGGGACACGAACATGAGGCTGCTGGGTGGTCTGGTTGTTCGGGAGTCCTGCGGACTCGATAATGAGGAGTAATGTCCGTCTTGTTAAATTGTTATTCACATGAAAACAAATATTTTTACTCAGTTTCCAGAAGCTGCTTTGATTTCTGTTCTTTTATGATATTTATTGCATCAAAAAACAAAGGCAAATTATTTGTGTGTGAAACATGAACCTGGGAGAGAATGCAGCTTTTACACGTGAAGCATAGACTTCTATACAACCAGAGGAGTCGCCCCCTGGTGGTCAGGAGAGAGAATGCAGCTTTTACACGTGAAGCATAGACTTCTATACAACCAGAGGAGTCGCCCCCTGGTGGTCAGGAGAGAGAATGCAGCTTTAACACATGAAGCATAGGCTTCTATACAACCAGAGGAGTCGCCCCCTGGTGGTCAGGAGAGAGAATGCAGCTGTAACACATGAAGCATAGACTTCTATACAACCAGAGGAGTCGCCCCCTGGTGGTCAGGAGAGAGAATGCAGCTTTAACACATGAAGCATAGACTTCTATACAACCAGATCAGTCGCCCCCTGGTGGCCAGCAGACAGAATGGGATGTCCTGTACTACGAGCTTGCAGTGGTCCCAGAAGTACTACAAGTCGCAGTAGTACTTGTCGTGAACCTTGTATCACCTCAAAGGACTCGTCCCACTTTGTTGCACATTTCTCTCCATTGATCAAGTTGTGCGACTGTGTTGGTCAAATGTATTTGCAGTACTTCACCGGTGTGTATTTATACACAGTACTCTGTGAGTGGAGCCTCTGGGCGTCGGCGGTGTCCTCGTGTGAGTCAGACGGACTCGCAGCTGATATTTTTTTGTCTTTTGAAAGGCCTGATTAAAAAAAGGGTGGGGGCCTTTAATCTATAATGGAACAGACGTTATCATTATTGTTAAATAATGCACAGCAGCCACCAGCATCAAGTATTAATAACTTATTGAACAGAGCGGTTTCCGGTGACCTGCCTCTGGGCCCCAAACCATGACTTTGAACAGGACCACGGTGTGTGTGTGTGTGTGTGTGTGTGTGTGTGTGTGTGTGTGTGTGTGTGTGTGTGTGTGTGTGTGTGTGTGTGCGCAGTCTTTATTGACAAAAGGCAACAGTAATATCGCAGCTTGAAAAAGCCCAGGAGGGGCAGGAGAGGGTTTGAGTTGCCGCGGTGAGTTATTCTCTTAATTCATGAAACATATTGTTTTGTTAACTTGAGAAACAAACACAAGGTCAAAGAGTAAAACAAATAAAAGAAATGTTTAACTCTGAGGAAGATTTGTCTCTCATCTGTGTTCCACCCACTTACTGTTTATTCTTCTGTTACAACGTGTGTGTGTGTGTGTGTGTGTGTGTGTGTGTGTGTGTGTGTGTGTGTATATATATATATATATATATATATATATATATATATATATATATATATGAAGGTTTTATCAATTTTTTGGTGCTTTTTCCCACGAATGTGCAGAAACAACAACTTCTGCTCATCACAGAAATATGATGTCTTCACCAAAAACATCTAAGTTTGTTCTTTAAACAACTAAACTACTAGTTATGTTTAAACAACTAAACTACTAGTTATGTTTACACAACTAAACTACTAGTTATGTTTAAACAAATAATCTACTTTTGTTTGAGGAAAAGATTTCTTATAGGTCATTTGGGATTAAATAACTTTAGAAATAAGTTTCGTGACAAAATATTTAATTGTTGACAGCTCGTTGTTTCATAATGAGCAAAGATGGCTGCCGGTCTGACTCCTCCTCTTCCTCCTCCTCCTCCTCCTCCTCTCTGTGGCTTGTAAAGGTCTATGAAGGTTCATGGTCACAGTGAAAACACACAAACGTACAAAGTGTGATATCTTTTGTCGGTCTGACTACGAATGCTCTCAGATGAGGAATATTTGACAGATTCTGTTTCTCTCTCTCGCTATTTGTTTTTCTTTTAATTAATGCAACGCCTCTGTGCAGGGCGGCTGACCACGGTGACGTGACAGAGGGGTCAAAGGTCATGAAGGTTCAAACATGACCTTTGATGACCTTTGAGCCTCTTTACCTTTCCACGGTTTCAAGCAGCTCACTCGCTCTCCTCCAACTGAAAAAAGAAATCAGCTAAAATGGAGAAAAACAAAAACAAACAAACAGGTGTTCCCAAAACGTTTTGGCCGCCTTTCACCCCGCGAGCGCCAAACATCCCGTCCAGCGATCTATTGGCTGGACAGCTTTGTAAATTGAAAGCTTTAGAGGCGGTTGTCTAGCAACTGGGGCCCGGTTGTCGAGCCCCGGCATTACTGCCAATTACAGCGGGCAGCAGAAATAGCTGTTGTCCTTTTTTCTTCTTCTTTTTTTTTTATCCGACGGCCGAATGTGTCTCTTTCTCTCTTTTTTTTTCTTTCTTTCTTTCCCAGAAGCAAATCAGCCGCCACTGCAAAGATCTGACGGCGCCGTCGATATCGCCGCCTTTTCTTCTTCTTCTCTTTCTTTTCCTCCCGAATATGAACGCAAAGTGATCAAAACACAGAGTCCATGGAACAGAAATCTCTTGAAACGTCCGTCGGCGGCGCCGTTTGTTGTGCTCGCGCTCCTCCTCTTCCTCCTCCTCCTCCTCTTCCTCCGTCGTCGTGGTCGTCCGCCGCAACAACGCCGCCAAATCAAAGAGGCCGATTTTGTTTTTTTTTCCGCCCTTTTTGATGAACGCTATTACGACCGCGACTCATCCTCATCCGGCCTCTCATGTCGTCATCTTTCATGCCGCCGCCGCCGCCGCACGCCTTCGTTCTCTCAACAACAAAAAAAACGCATCCAGAAGTTTTGAAGCGAATAAAGAAACTAGAAGAAGAAGAAGAAGAAGAAGAAGAAGAAGAAAGAAAAGCCTGCAAACAATCCCAGAGCTAATGCATTCTTTCACAATTAGATTTCTGCAGCGTGTTTTCGCAGCCCCACCTCGCCGCTGCTGCTGGGGGGGAACGCTGATGAAAACTAATGCTGTAATTCTGCTCCCATATTGCCACCTGACGATTAGATTCTGCCCTTTCTCTTGCATGGGGGGCCAATGTGCTTGTTGCTTAACCGAATTAGCTCCTTTTTTTGTGTGCGTGTTATTGCCTTACGTTCTCACCCAGAGGACAGTTTCAATAATCAGCCGAGGAAGAAGAGGAAGAGGAGGAGGAGGAGGGTTTACCCATGAGCCACGTAGCGCTGCAGAATCACTGCAAACAGTTTCTGCCCTTTTTTTTTCTTCTTCTGCAAATGTGATTTTCTTTGTAACCGATAATGAAAGTGATTAATTTTAAGTCGACGCACAGATTATGAATGGCGTGTGCGCTGCTGGAGCCGTGTCCTGGCTCCACTTTGAGCGGTGAATGCATTCAGACACTTTAAAAGTCTGATATCGCCCCCGAAAAAAAAAAGAGTTCATATTGTGAAGTTTTTGTATCGGCTTCCAACTGCAGAAGGAGAACATTTTGAAGATTAGCTGGAGCTTTGTGTGCAGAGCTTCGGGGGTTTTTACAGTTTTGACAGTTAGTTTCCTGGAAAACGAAATGCTGCCCTGAACGGCGCTAACCGCGCTAACGGACTTCATTCTCAATATTTGTGTACATTCTCACAGGTTTAATGTTTGTGTTGCATCACATTAGGATCCTTTTTACTCGTGTGTGTTTTCATATTCACCCGGAACGTTGACAACAACAACAACACCCCCGACTCTCAGTCACAGTCAGTTCAGACACGTCGGCTGTTTGTTTTTTTAAAAAAAGGCTGAGGGGAGGAACTTTAGGGTGAAACCCGCCATCGTGTTCAGGACATTTCAGGACTTGACACACGAAAAGAGAAGAAGAAGAAGAAAAAAAGACGGCTGCCAAAACTGCGAGGACGACGCGGGGCGCTCGGGCTCGGAGATGACGCCTCCGACAGGCGTCTCGGGGCGAGCCGGAGGATAAACAGCGAGCTGAGAAACCTCGCAGACAACCTCTCACCTGAGAAACACACCTGAGGTGGCAGCCGGGGCTCCAACGAGGCAAACGAGCCTTTTAGTCTCGCTCCGAGGGCGTGTCGCGCTCGCCGGGAGTCGGACGCCGCCGGGCGTTTTAATCGTGCCGGGTGAAGACGTGTGAAGTGTAGCAGTAGCACATGAAGCATGGGCTTCTATACAACCAGAGGAGTCGCCCCCTAGTGGTCAGGAGAGAGAATGCAGCTTCAACACATGAAGCATAGACTTCTATACAACCAGGCGGTCGCCCCCTGGTGGTCAGGAGAGAGAATGCAGCTTTAACACATGAAGCATGGGCTTCTATACAACCAGAGGAGTCGCCCCCTAGTGGTCAGGAGAGAGAATGCAGCTTCAACACATGAAGCATAGACTTCTATACAACCAGGCGGTCGCCCCCTGGTGGTCAGGAGAGAGAATGCAGCTTCAACACAAGAAGCATGGGCTTCTATACAACCAGAGGAGTCGCCCCCTGGTGGTCAGGAGAGAGAATGCAGCTTCAACACATGAAGCATAGACTTCTATACAACCAGAGGAGTCGCCCCCTGGTGGTCAGGAGAGAGAATGCAGCTTTAACACATGAAGCATGGGCTTCTATACAACCAGAGGAGTCGCCCCCTGGTGGTCAGGAGAGAGAACAATCCGTTTGCAGTACTTATAAGTACATTTAACACCTTTAAAAGGACATTACTGTACTTTTTACTCCAACATCAGTTGTATCTTTTTGGAGACATTATGTTTATTCCAAATAAATGGACTAATTATTGTATTTTATATATTAATCTGTGATTATACCTTAATACAGAATAGATTACCTGATGTCGACCTGCTACACTTTGTGGACACTCGACTGGTTTCTCTCCACCAGAAGCTGAGCCAGCTGTTCCAGTACCAGAAGAGGAAGAGGAACTTCTTCATCACCAAACTGGGAAAACTGGATGATTTCTCAATCTTCCCTCCGACGTGGTTTGAGTCTCCTGGATGTTTTCTCTGCTGCAGCGGCAACTTCTCTTCGCCACATCTTTTTCATAAAATTAATATTTTTTTTACCCCGCTGATATCAAACACACGTCTCTCCGTCTCGGTCGGCGGCCCCGCGGAGGAAGAGGAGGATGAGGAGGAGGAGGAGTCGACGTGGCGGACGCGCTAGACCTGTTGCAAGAGGTGATCGTGTCATTTCACTGAGGTCTGCAAAGTAGTACTTTAAATCTGCATTTTTCGGTGAATTCAGCAAACTCGTGAAACAAAAGACAAAAGAAACGCACAAAACATTCAAACACGGCCTTAAGAAATGGCTTGTTGCCAATAAAGTGTGCACGCATTAATGCGCTGTCTGTCCTGGCTGCTCATTTTGTGTAGATGTGCATTTGTATGTTTTTTATGTACCTCCAGCCTCCAGCGTTTTATATATGTATCCACTGTGGATGCAGGTTTGTCTTTGTGTTACTGTCTGTCTGTCGTAGATGCATTGTGTTATTAAAACATGTATTTTCAGGCTGCCATGAAAAGAAATCTGTCCACGGACAGCAGATGAAAATTAAGCTCTGGCTCACAGTTTTATTCTCTTGATTATTGAGCATTGTCCCTGCAAAATAAACAAATTAATAAAAACAGGAAGAGAACCGAGAGGGATTTCATCTTTTTTCAACTATTTTTTTAAAACTTAATCTCGTTGACGACGAGTTTGTGTACGTTGGGTTGAAACATCTCCATCTTCAAGGCTCTTTGCTTTACCTTACTTTTATTTTTCAGATCAATAACCCGGCGCCTCATAAACTCTCCGTCTGAACCGGTGGCAAAGAAGAAGAGAGACGTGACCTTTGAGTGTGCCATCGCTCTCTCGGTGTCCGGCTCTGTGTTGTCTTTCTCCTCCCGAGGCTCCGAGAGAAGGAAAATAATTACCGCGGCCGTGACTCGGGTCACGCGGCGGCTAAACGCCGAACGCTTCACAGCTAATGTTTGCAGAGGCAGAAGGTCGAGACAGCCGGACTCGTTACTGCAAACAAACGCCGAAAAACCAACAACTGGAAGCTCGTTGCATGAATAAAAACCTCCGGGGGAATACATGAAGCGTAGACTTCTATACAACCAGAGGAGCCGAAAGCTGGTGGTCAGGAGAGAGAATGCAGCTTTAACATGAAGCATAGACTTCTATACAACCAGAGGAGTCGAAAGCTGGTGGTCAGGAGAGAGAATGCAGCTCTAACACATGAAGCATAGACTTCTATACAACCGGAGGAGTCGCCCCCTGGTGGTCAGGAGAGAGGATGCAGCTCTAACACATGAAGCATAGACTTCTATACAACCGGAGGAGTCGCCCCCTGGTGGTCAGGAGAGAGGATGCAGCTCTAACACATGAAGCATAGACTTCTATACAACCAGAGGAGTCGCCCCCTGGTGGTCAGGAGAGAGAATGCAGCTTTAACACATGAAGCATAGACTTCTATACAACCAGAGGAGTCGCCCCCTGGTGGTCAGGAGAGAGACTGCAGCTTTAACACATGAAGCATAGACTTCTATACAACCAGAGGAGTCGCCCCCTGGTGGTCAGGAGAGAGAATGCAGCTCTAACACATGAAGCACAGACTTCTATACAACCAGAGGAGTCGCCCCCTGGTGGTCAGGAGAGAGAATGCAGCTCTAACACATGAAGCATAGACTTCTATACAACCAGAGGAGTCGCCCCCTGGTGGTCAGGAGAGAGAATGCAGCTTTAACACATGACGCATAGACTTCTATACAACCAGAGGAGTCGCCCCCTGGTGGTCAGGAGAGAGAAAGCAGCTCTAACACATGAAGCATCAGCTTCACTCTTCTGCTCTGCGTTTACTTCACTGTCACTTTTAAAGCGCTCATCATAAACATCCGTCTCCAGATGACAGAGCGTCGCTGTGTTCCTTCTGCAGCTGCTTCTGCGTCTCAGACATTCCTCTCACATCGCTCCACCTGCGAGGACTCAGGAAGCGGTTTTCTCATCACGAGTCTTCTCCGTGAGCTTCAGCTCGGCAAACACTCGCCCGTGTCTCCGTTTCCTGCGGCGGCTTCAGTTTTTCTGCTGCTGCCGATACAAACCCCGGCGTTCATCTCCCCGCTCTTTAATATTTCATCCGCAGCGATATGATGCGCGAGGCCCGGCCGTCTCACCTGGAGGAACGCAGGAGAAGGAGAAAAAACCGTCAGGAGGAGTTTTATTATTCTTATTTCGGCTTTCTCACTCTGCCAGTTTCATATCTGAATTATTAACGGGCGCCGCTACCTGCAGCGAGGTCTGAGACGATGCATATTCACCTCACGGTCAGAAGCTCATTAATTAATCACAACGTTCGACTTATGGATTTTAATAGCGTGAATAATTTATGACGAGGCTTTATTTTAACCGTCGACAAACAACTAATCCATATAACGAACTAAGGATCTGTCCGTAAGAGCCTTAACTTTGAGAAAACAAACAAAGTTTAAAAAATAATAACAAGCTGCATTCTCTCTGCTGACCACCAGGGGGCGACTCCTCTGGTTGTATAGAAGTCTATGCTTCATGTGTTAAAGCTGCATTCTCTCTCCTGACCACCAGGGGGTGACTCCTCTGGTTGTATAGAAGTCTATATAAGTGACTCTACTTCTCTCTTGATGTATTCAGTAAACATTGTAAACATGAGTTTATGTCTCAATCTCTAGTTTCAAGTCTTCTTCTATACAGCATGATGTTCATTTAGTACATTATGGTCTGTTAGAGTCAAACAGACCATAAAGCAGGGGACGCTTTAGGGGGCGGGGCTACGAAGTGATTGACAGGTCGACACCAGAGACGAATACGGAGTAAATACGTTATGTTTTTAATTAATAATCTGAATCTGGACTGAAACTAAAGCTCGTCCCTTTCCTAGTGGAGTAAAACTTTACAGTCTGAAGACAAGAAACAAAGAGGATTAAAGACCACGAACAATTGAAATGATCTCATTCTCTTTGTCACATCTCAAAGCATGTATTTTTCTATTAAGTCAGACGCGACCTTTCACCTCGGGTCTGGAACACAACACCGCGTGGGCGTCGATTAATCCTGTAACTCGAGCCAGACGACGAAGAAGAAGACCAGCTTCATGACTCGCATTAAACACTTTTTACTGCAATTACTGTAACAATGTTGTGTCTGGCCGAGCCGAAACTTCATAAAGTCTCCTGGTTCTCTGAGTTCAAGTCCCTTCCACCAGTGGCTGACATTTTTTGAAAAAAAAATTTTTTTTAAAAACTGGATCTGAACACACACACACACACACACACACACACACACACACACACACATAACTGTGGCGGTCACTTCCTCTAATTGGCCCCAAAAAGTAAAACTACAGCGGCCTTGTTGTTGTTCCGGAAGAGAAAGACAACAACACAAACAGACTGTAGATGAGCATTAAAGGGACACGACCACATCCACTTCCAGAGGACGGCCGCGTCGTTTCCAGCCGGCGAGAGAGGAGGAATATACAAAAAATAAAAAACTGAGGCGCGATGGCAAATAGATAATGAGATGGCTAAAAGCTTGATCTTGAGAATAATTTGCTTCTTTTTGCGGCGCGGCCTTGGAGTGGGAGAGCCGTTAATCAAAGGTTAGAATGAAATAAACTTTGTTCAAAGATCCCTTTTCACAAACATTTAAGACTTGGAGGGCGAGCGAATGACTGAGGGGAAGAAAAAAAAAGAAAATCCAATTATTTTCCTCTTTTATCACTTCACTCGTTACAAATAAGACACGCTTTTTTTTTTTTATTCTTTCTGAGAAGCAACAAAGTTTAGTTTTATAATTGCTGTTTTACCACCTGCCAGCTCGGCTCACAGCCCCTTTCCGTCTCCGTCGTCTCTTTTCGTCTCCGTCGTCTCTCTCGCGGCACTCCAGCCCCGAGATAATCAGCCCGGCTCCAATTAGACCCGTCGCTCCTCCTGACGGAGACAAAAGCCGCCGCTCGTCCATCAACCGGAGAATTCAAGAGTGCCGGGGAAATGACGTTTAAATGTGTCTCGTGGGCTTATTAGTCGGCGGAAAGGTCGCCCCCGTTGCTTCTTCCCGCCGCGTGGACGCCGAGGTCAGGAGGGGAAACGGCCGCATCGTCTGCGAAACGTTAAACTCTCTCACTGAGTCCGGGCCGCAAATTACTTCAATTACGCGAACGGCCGGCCGTCTGAAGACTTTTCAAGGACGTTTCATGTGGTTCAGAGGATGAAGCTTACTGTAAAGTTTCACTAGACCCTTCTTAAGTACGCTTCACAACGCCATAACCCTGCGGGCTTCTGGGAGTTTAACAAAGCAATGCAACATATTAAAAAAAAAACCCTATTAGTACCTGTAAAGTCACATCACTGTTCTTTTCTTTCTTTCTTTTCCGCGGACGCCAACGAGTCCTGAAGCCTTCCTGATCCGCCCACATTCCCAACACCGCGTCCTTCGTCACAGGCGGAAGCTGCTGAACATTTCAATACCCAGCATGCCCCAATCAGACAATGTTTTATCATAAATATGTCATTTTTCCATTTTTTTGACCCAACGACACAGTTTTTTTGCCTGAAACTTCTCCCCAACATGCCGATGCTCTGTTGCATTGTGATTTTAGTTCCAGATTCTGGTTCTTCAGGTCGTTTTATTTCCAAAAAGGTGTGTTTTTAGCATGTGGGCTGTTGTTAAGGCCGACGTTCTGTTGTTTCTGTGTGTGTGTGTGTGTGTGTGTGTGTGTGTGTGTGTGTGTGTGTGTGTGTGTGCTTCCTCTCATTCAGGTGCATCTTATACATCTTAAACACATTGTACATCTTAAACATCGTATACATCTTATACATATTATATATCTCATATATCTGAATGTTCCAGCTCTCTTTCCTGTATTTTTCTCCATCGCTGCATTGAAGCGCTGCAGCTATTAGCCGCCACGGCTAACACCACAGATTGTGTTTTGTTTTGTTTCCTGGACTCTGGCGCTTTCAAAGTTCACTGAAGTTGAACTTTGTGTGAAGTATTTGTGTGGATTTATTTAGAATAATGCAAATTCACTGAAAGCAGCAGTTTTATTGTAATGAAGAGGTGTCGGTGCATGAGTTCACTGACTCCTCTCCACAGCTCGTGGCCATCGGGTGAGAACTGAAGTCCTCTGTGTGGACGACCCTGAACCCCACAGAGGGTTTGTTATGTGCTCCTGAGCCAGGAAGTAGAATAACCACAGGAACAGAAACGCACACAAAGACAACGACACGTCACTCAGAGGTTTGTTCACCGGAAACATGAAGATGTTTTTATTTATTTGTCACGTAACTTGCAACACTTCTGTAGTTATTTTAATCAAAACCACTAAACCTAACGAGTAGTTTAATTATTTGAACCTGAGTAGTTTAGTTGTCTCAACTTAACTGTGTTGTTTCCTTAAAGACAGAGGCGTCTTCTGAAAAGAAGATATTTATGTCACAAGTGACGATGACTCTCTGAACAACCTTTTGGTCGTTTCCCGCTCCATCGTTAACAATGTTCTCATGTTGCAGTACGCGAGCAGGATTGCGTTTCCATCTTCTTCAACCCACAACCTGTTGCGCAGCAGAAACATGAGCAGGAGGGTCAAAGGTCAAGGAGGAAGCGATCTGCATGTTTCCTCCACGCAGCGGCGGCGGCAGCAGTGGCAGCGGCAGCAGCGGCAGCAGCAGTGGCAGCGGCAGCAGCAGCAGCAGCAGCGGCGGCGGCGGCGGCGGCGGCGGCGGCGGCGGCGGCGGCGGCGGCGGCGGCAGCGGCGGCGGCAGCGGCGGCGGCAGCAGCGGCGGCGGCAGCAGCGGCGGCAGCAGCGGCAGCAGTAGCGGCAGCGGCAGCGGCAGCAGCAGCAGGTGCTTCGTGAGAGAAGCTGCCGAACGTCCTGGAAGTTCAATAAAACTCCGACGTCTTCCTGACCTTCACGGATCCGGTTGCTTCCAAGATGAAATGTTAGCTGGTGGCGCTCCGCCGTGTCGTGTTGTGTTCAGGTGTAATAGCTTTAAGCCCTCAGATCAACTCACTGTACCTGCAGCTGCTGCTGCTGCTGCTGCTGCTGTTTCTATTATATGTGCGTACCGGAGCTAATAGCTCTGACAATATCTGACATGTTTACTGTTGAGTGTTGAAATAAAACCCTGGAGAGAAAATAAAACATCAGGATGGATCACATGGAGGAGGGAGGGGGGAAGCTGAAGTATGAAAAGTTCAGCGTAGAGAGAGCGAGCGAGCGAGGGAGTACTGAATGTTCCCTAAAAACAAATTATCAGAAACAAACAGAAACCAATAACCTTTCCCCGCCCCCCCTCCCCCACACACCCGCTCCAAAATGCCGACACCCTGCAGCCATAAACGCCAGAAAATATGAAAAGAGAAAAAGAACAACATCAACAAAACAGGGATGAGATTTCTCCGTGAGGTGAAAATGAGAAACGACATAATAAAGCGATTCTATTAAAAAGCCATCTGACCGTTAATAAAAGTAATGATTTGATGAGAACGGCCCGTCGTGGAGCCGGAGGCGAAGAGGAGGAGGAGGAGGAGGAGGAGGAGCAGGAGGAGGAGGTTCGACTAGCTTTTTATGCTCCAACATTGCAGAGATGGGAGGAATGAGATGAGATGTGTGAGGAGGAGGTGGGGGGAGACACACGACATAAAAACAATCGCTGCCTCTCTCGTCTCTGACTTAATGGGATTTGCCGGCTGCTGCCGATGTGAACGAGGCGCCGCTGCTATTCGCCGTTGGAGGTGGCGATGGCGGCATCGGATGAAACACACATCTCATCTGCTGCAGAATAGAAAGACGACGTCGTCCTTCCGTCCGTCTGTCTGCAGTCGAGGAGACGAGGAGGCGAGGAGGCAAGGAGACGAGCGGCGGCCTCCCGCAGGCGGAGAACGTCTACGTGTCAGCCACCAACGAAGAAGTGGAGATTCCTGTTGGAAAACAAGGAAACATGGCGGCTGATTCTGAGCTCACGGCTCTGCTCTGTCGTACTGATGTTCACCTTCAAGCTCGTGCTGTGGTTCAAGACTTCTATACAACCAGAGGAGTCGCCCCCTGGTGGTCAGGAGAGAGAATGCAGCTTTAACACATGAAGCATAGACTTCTATACAACCAGAGGAGTCGCCCCCTGGTGGTCAGGAGAGAGAATGCAGCTTTAACACATGAAGCATAGACTTCTATACAACCAGAGGAGTCTCCCCCTGGTGGTCAGGAGAGATAATGCAGCTTTAACACATGAAGCATAGACTTCTATACAACCAGAGGAGTCGCCCCCTGGTTGTCAGGAGAGAGAATGCAGCTTTAACACATGAAGCATAGACTTCTATACAACCAGAGGAGTCGCCCCCTGGTGGTCAGGAGAGAGAATGCAGCTTTAACAGATGAAGCATTGACTTCTATACAACCAGAGGAGTCGCCCCCTGGTGGTCAGTAGAGAGAATGCAGCTTTAACACATGAAGCATAGACTTCTATACAACCAGAGGAGTCGCCCCCTGGTGGTCAGGAGAGAGAAAGCATGTTTCCTCCTCTTCATCCTCTAGATTATAAATGTGATATATATATATATATATATATATATATATATATATATATATATATATATATATATATATATATATATATATATATTCATAATCTATGCTGTTGTTAACATTTATCGTTGGCGGGCCACATTTAAAATATAAAGATTTGCTTCTGGAGAGCAGCTGCAAAGAGTTCCTTCTTGTTGTATCACAGATGGAAAATGTCACCGTTGTCAGGATGTTATGCAGATGAAGCATTGGGCAAGCAGTTTATTTTTTATTTTTTTGGGGGGGAAAAGTGCTGAAGCTGTGCTTTTAAAAAAAAACATTGATGACTTCGCAGTCCTGCCTTTGAGTTGCGTTTCTCTTGGAGACGAGAGGCAGCGCGACAGCCCGTCAAACTAGATGTTTAAAAAACAAAACGAGGGAATAATGAAGGCGGCGGCGAGGACGCGGGACGGGTCAGAGCGGGACGAACACTCACCTCGCCGTGCGGGACGTGTTTCAGTTTCAGAGGACAGACGGCGAGCAGGGAAAGATGGATGATGGATGTGCTTTCTGAACGGAGAACAAGACGAGAGGCGCATTTCTGTGAGCGCAGCAGAAACGCCTCTTCCTCCTCCTCTTCCTCCTCCTCTTCCTCCTCCTCCTCCTCCTCCTCCTCTCGTGTCCCTCCATGTCTTCATATTCTATGAAAGGCAGCAAGTTGTAATAGTTTATTATGACTTACACTTGTAAATAAAGCATGTCTATGTGTAAATTACAATATATAAGAGGGATATAATAATGAATAAATACATTTAGAAGTGTTTCAGGTATGCGTGAATGTGTAAAACAAGATGGATGCCGCATGCTATAAGGCTGTATAACTTTACCTTTAACCTACAGTACTGTTAAAAATACTCACACTGTCACTAACGTTGAGTATATTTCCCCGATACAATGTACCTGATAAAATATACTTCTGATGAGAATATATTACAATACAAGACAAGTTGAAGTACTCTTCTTTTATTTTACCCAATGAAACTTTGTAAAAAAAAAAACATAAACAGGTATTATGGGGAATGAGCCTGAAAAAGACTTTTACCTCCAATAAGAAACACCTACCTTTAATAGGACACGCCCACCTTCAATAACACACGCCCAACTTTATTAAGGCACGCCTACCTTCAATAAGACACGCCTACCTTTAATAAGACACGCCTACCTTTAATAAGACACACCTACCTTCAATAAGACACGCCTACCTTCAATAAGACAGGCACAACTTTATTAAGGCACGCCTACCTTTAATAGGACACGCCCACCTTCAATAAGACACGCCTACCTTCAATAAGACACGCCTACCTTCAATAAGACACGCCTACCTTCAATAAGACACGCCCACCTTCAATAAGACACGCCTACCTTCAATAAGACACGCCTACCTTTAATAAGACATGCCTACCTTTAATAAGACACGCCTACCTTTAATAAGACACATCTACCTTTAATAAGACACGCCCACCTTCAATAAGACACGCCTACCTTTAATAAGACACACCTACCACCAACAAACACACAACCCCATGGAGGCAACAACCCCATGAACACACACCGGAGGACCAAATGTGGATTCACCCGCCGCTGAAAAAAGTTTCCCACAAACGTTCTTTTTCAAAACAGATGAAGAAAACATTTACTGAGACTTTTTAAAGGCTGAAAGAAGTTTGACCAGAAAACAAAAGACTCTCATCCTGTTTCCTTACATTTAGAGGACACACACACACACACACACACACACACACACACACACACACACACACACACACACATAATAAAAGTTGCAGTTTTTGTTGTTGTTGTTGTTGTTGTTGTGAGAAGCTTCGGGGTCCAAACAGCCGCTGGTTCCTCTGAGCAGATTATTAGTGAACAAGGAGATCCAGAAAAACACTGAGGAGCAAAGTTACATCATGCAGGAGGAGGAGGAGGAAGAGGAGGAGGAAGAGGAGGTTGAGGAGGAGGAGGAGGAGAAGGAGGAGGAGGGGAAGGAGGAGGAGGAAGAGGACTGTAAATAAAAATCTGAATTTTACGTAAAATAACTAAATTTCTACAGTATTTTTTTTAATTGTGTACAAAACTCTGTAACATTACAGACATTATATGTTCATTAACAACCTGTTAATTTAAGTATCATACTAATAATAACAAATGTAATTAAATGTATTATACAGTATATTTTACTGCTTTCTTAAATAACTGACACATTCATGTAGGTCCTTTTATTGAATGTGTTTGATCGTAATTATACATAAACAATCTGGAAAATAACAATTTAACTGCAAAACCTTTTAATAAAAATGTCCGTTAATTCATACTTTTGGTCCTTTATTTGATTTCAGATCTTTTATCTTCATTTTAAGGTTTCTGTCTGGCAGCCAGACATTTGACTTTTTATTAACGGTGTTTTTTTTACAGTGTACATTTTGCCAAATGACCATTTTGTAAACTGTTCATAAAAACATAGTTTTTCTCGCTTGTTGTTCTGGGATGTTGGACCTCTTCAGCCTCACAGCTGCATCTTTCCAAAGAGTTAATCATCTTTAAAATGCTTCTTCGTCTCTTTTTATTGAGGCGAACCTGAAACTTTTCATTTGTGTCGTCTTCGTTTACTTTAACCAGCAGCACGTACACGATGTGTCGACATCTCACAAGAGATTCTTTATTAAAACAACATTATTCAAACAGCCTTCCTGGTTGCAGAGATACACTCTTTTAGTGCAGAGGCCACAAAAAAATGCAAATAATTTCACTTTTCAAATATGAATCAACTGGATTTTTGTTTTTTTTAATTCTTCTGCTGGAAAAAAATAGATTTTGAGGACTTTTTTGTGGGATAAATGTGTATTAAACTGCGTTATTGTTCATTTTAAACGCGGCTCAAATGTCCGTGAAGAAGCCGGAGCTCTTCTGACTGTTGAGGACAAAAGAAAGTGAGAATTTTTTATTTTTTTTTAAAACGGCGTCTGGTTTTGAATCCAGACGTCCGTTCATTTCTCAGTGGAGAAAGAAAAGAGGAAAAAAAAAAAAAAAAGTCGGTAATTACACGGAGCTTTCTGGGCCCTAATGTGGGATTGATTTGTAACTGCAGGACATCCTTGAACCAGATTCTAGAAAATGAAGAGTGGAGGAAAAAGAGGAGGGGGGGGGGGGGGCGCCTTAAGTGAATTTAAAAATGCAAGAATAATTACACGTATACTGCAAACTAATTAAGAAGCGCTGAACTCTGCGGCCCAGCAGTGATTATCACAGCGCTCATAACTCTTCTGCTGCGGGACGGAAGCAACGGGCCGAACGCCGACTCTTTCAACAAAATATTAAAAAGGAAGAAAGTCAGACTCTGGTTTCTATTTCAAAGTCGTCATATTAATCGTGTTGGAGGACAGAAGAAGAAGAAGAGGAAGAGGAAGAGGAGGAAGAGAAAGTCTGTCCGCTGAGAAACATGGACGTTTGTATTATTCAATGGATGTGATTTATGTCCACGAGGAGGCTGGAGAGACCAGGACGGAGGCCTCCGGAGTCTGAGAGAGTCTGAGAGAGTCTGAGAGAGTCTAAGAGAGTCTGAGAGAGTCTAAGAGAGTCTGAGAGAGTCTAAGAGAGTCTGAGAGAGTCTGAGAGAGTCTAAGAGAGTCTGAGAGAGCCTGAAAGAGTCTGAGAGAGTCTGAGAGAGTCTAAGAGAGTCTGAGAGAGTCTAAGAGAGTCTGAGAGAGTCTAAGAGAGTCTGAGAGAGTCTAAGAGAATCTGAGAGAGTCTAAGAGAATCTGAGAGAGTCTAAGTGAGTCTGAGAGAGTCTGAGAGAGTCTGAGAGAGTCTAAGAGAGTCTCAGAGAGTATAACAGAGTTTAACAGAGTCTAAGAGAGTCCTCAAGAGTCAATGAAGTCACACAACCACAAAGTCAGAATATATATAATATATTAATATATATATTAATATATTATATATATTAATATATATATATAATCTATTAATAATAATAATAACTCACACACACACACACACACACACACACACACACACTCACACACACACACTCACACACACACACTCACACACACTCTCACACACACTCACACACACACACACACACACACACACACAGAGATTTGGAGTCAAACTGCTTCCAAAGCGTCTCGACTCCATCAGGCGCTGCCACGAGAATCACGCTAAATATTTCAGTCTGAAACAGATGGGACGCGACGACGGAGCCAGAACTGAGACCAGATCCTGGTTTAGACCCAGATCCAGGTCCTGGTTTAGACCCAGATCCAGGTCCTGGTTTAGACCCAGATACAGGTCCTGGTTTAGATCCAGATCCTGAACCAGATTGAAACATCCAACCATGAAAACATCTGAAAGAGCAACAGAGCAGAGTGGACACGGGGAACAGAGTGCATCATGGGAACCAAAAGGTGTCCGCCTGCCACACAGACAGGAAGCAGCGGATCCAAACCGTCTGCGTTCACATCTGATCAGGATCAACTGGCTGCAGCACGTTAACTCCTTCAGGCCCGAGCGCTTCACAAGAAATAATGAAATCTCATTTCTTTAAAACAGAAACTTAATTATCTCCACAACCGCAGGGTTGATCAACGCCACTTAAATTGCTGTCGTACCGTTTAACCCTCGTGAGGAGAGACGGGAGGATTAGCAAAATAAAAGTAACCGTTGAGTTTGAGTACTTAAGCAAAGTCCGTAAACTTCCCCTACGGGTTCATGGGAGTAACACACATCATTATTAACCGTTTATTACCTGTAAAGTCACAAAACATCAGACGTCTATGAGTCCTGAAGCCTAATGCTCCGCCCACATTTCATTACCCAGCATGCCCCGATCAGACCATGTTTGACATAAAATAAGTCATTCTTCCATTTTTGAAGCGAACAACACAGTTTCTTGCTCATATGAAGCTGGATGTTCATAGTTATGATCAGAATATGAAAGAAAAGTGATTTTATTTCGCAAAAAACACAGAGAACAAGAGGAGCAGGAGTCATTTCTAGGAAACAGATGTTTTTGTTCTGACCTGCAACTTAGAATATTAAAACGCTTTCAAACTTCAGGACTCGTGGAGGTGATTTCATCTTCTTCTTCTCTTCTCAGTGAAAATCCTCCCTTGTGTGTCTCTTCAGGCGGAGAGCGGCGTGAGGACAGAGGAGAGAAGGAAAGGAAATGTGAACAAAGGAAAGAAGAAAGAAAGAAAGGAAACAAGGAGAGAAGAGAGAGCGAAGAAGAGGAGCGAGGCTTTAAGGCGGCCTCCTCTCTTCTCTTCTTCTCTCTTCTCTTCTCTTTCTGTCTCCCCTCTTCCTCATCTCTCTCTCCTCATCTCTCTCTCCTCATCTCTCTCTCCTCATCCCTCTCTCCTCATCTCTCTCTCTCCTCATCCCTCTCTCCTCCCCTCTTTCCCTCCATCCTCTTCTTTAACTTCTTAAAGCTGCAGATACTCCGAGTGTCTTCTTTATCGGCCGCCGCCGTATAATTTAACAAAATCCTCCACAAAGAGCTCGACAGTGATTTACAGGCGAAGAGAGACACACACACACACACACACACACACACACACACACAGAGAGAGAGAAACACACACACGGAGAGAGACGCACAAATATATTCAGACCACGACTCCCCGACAGATAAAGTGAGAATTAAGAGCGCTGCCTCTCTAAAGAGAGAGAGAGAGCGAGAGAGAGAGAGAGAGAGAGAGAGAGAGAGAGAGAGAGAGAGAGAGAGAGAGAGAGAGAGAGAGAGAGAGAGAGAGAGAGAGAGGAGTCTCTGTTATCAGTCGGAGGAGCGACAGGAGGAGGAGGATAATATCGCGGAGGAGAATTTCATTTTGAGCTCCTCTCATCCGTCCTCTTCACTTAACTCTTCCTGTCGGTGAGACGTGATGAAGACTCCTCCTTCATCTTCCTCTCAGAGCGACAGAGACGTGACGGCTGTCCGTCACGTGAAGCACATGATCACTGGGCCTGCAGGTGTGTGTGTGTGTGTGTGTGTGTCTGTGTGTGTGTGTGTGTGTGTGTGTGTGTGTGTGTGTGTGTGTGTGTGTGTGTGTGTGTGTGTGTGTGTGTGTGTGTGTGTGTGTGTGTGTGTCCTCTGGTTCGTCTCCTTTTGATCGACAGACGGAGATCTTAAACTCCGTCACGTTAAAATTCCTTTCAGGAAACGTCCCGTCTGAACATTTGACATTTCATATTTCATATTTCACATTTCATATTTCATATTTCACATTTCATATTTCATATTTCCTCTCCTTCTGGCTCGTCCGTCAGACACAAACCAGAAAGAACAGAAGTTGTCGTTTGATGTCGTCGGCGTCGTCGACCTTGAGACGGAGTCTTTGTTTGATTTTTATCTTTATGATAATATATAATAATAATCATAAAAAGCACTTTGAGACATGTTCAATAAAAATATATGTTCAAATAAAAAATACAGTTTTATCTTCTATAATTAGTTATTTCTAGTAAAAATAAAGTAAAACTGAAAAAAATATTATTATCAAGATGTCGGGGGCATTTATTATATATATATATATATATATATATATATATATATATATATATATATATATATATATATATATATAGATAGATAGATAGATAGATAGATAGATATATCTATATATATATATATATACATAATTTAACAAATGTATAATATTAAAATATATATATAAAAACATTAAAAATAATATATATATATAGATAGATAGATAGATATATATATATATATAAATATATATATATATATATATATATATATATATATATATATATATATATATATATATATATATATATATATGCAAAGTTTGACTTTATTTAAGTGAAGTTAAATGTTTTAGTAATAATTTAGATTTATTTCGTGTACTGTAGGTTTCGGTCCCTGAGAGCTAAAATGCCCTAATTTTCCTCCTGGACCTTGAACGCCTCTGGTTCCACAACAGAGGGGCTGGAGATGCAGCAACACATCAAGCATCTTTTATCCATAAGTAAGTCATATTTCATGTGGTTCATATCTTGCTGAGGTTTTGTCTCACGAGGGATTTTAGGTTGTAAACTTTCCAAAATGGAGCGCTAATCTTGTGTAGCATCAAGCTAGCAATATGGAAATATATTTCCATAGAAATATATTTTTCTATAGCTTTGGGAGTCACGTTTGCGTCTTCTCGAGTCATATTCATGGTTTATGTCAATATTTATGTTTGAATTGTGTTACAAACATGTAAAATACACGTATATGTTGTCAGACATTGCAGTTTTTTTCTGCTATGTGACACATCAGCGTCTCTGGTATCGATTCCTATGAGTACGAGGACTTGGAGGGTGAGGAAGACCTCCTGATGAAGAGTTCAGCCCCCAGTTTTGGGGGCGCCTGCGGTTTATAAGTTTTAAATACGAACAGTAAATTCCAGCTGGTGCTAAACGCAGGAAGCGGCAGGTTCTCCTGTTTGATCATCGGGCTTCGCCGCGCCGGCGTGGCCCCCCGCTGGATCCGGGCTGACAGGGCCCCGCCGCTAATCCGGCGTTAGCAAGGTAGCTCTCGGGCTGGCGTCTCCCAGCTGGAGCAAATACCCGTTCACGCCTCTCAGATAAGCGGCCGAGAGCCGCGGCTTTGCCGTCTTTCCAGCACGACTTTCACCTTAATTACCTTCCGTCTCGCAGACGAGGCGGCGCCTTACAGGGAAGCTGGGAGCGCTGGGAGCGCTGGGAGCGCTGGGAGGTCTGACTGCAGGGTCTTAGCCCCAAAATACTGTCTGCTGGAGGCCACAGTCACCCACGAGCATCTTTTCCAAGCTGCAGACAAGACAATAAGTCATTCTGTAAGATCACAGATGATTTGATTTAAACTATTTTGTTTTATTATGTTTCCTAAATAAGATTTAAAAGCCTTTTTGACTTCATCATGTGAGTCTTTTAACTCCAAACTGTCAGAAGTCCAACAACCTTTTTTTACGCTACGTACCGGTTTCGTGTCAGACAATATTTCCTTCATTTTTGGCATAAAGACAATAATAAAGTGCTTAAAAATACAACTCACCATCACACGAGTTAGTGTTTAAACCTGATCCTGGTTTCTGTTGCACCCGACTCCAAAACTAGCAAAAACATCGAGAGAGATCACATTTAAATCTCAGATTATTTTACACCAAAACTTAATCTCTGATTTAATCTCAGGATTATCTTTGACTGGATCAGTCGGCGTTCGCTGCTGCGGCTGAATTCCTCTCCAAGAAACATGTCGAGCAAGAAAAGCGGAGCAGGAAGTGAACTTTTGTGAGTTTTTCCTGATGAACGACATCATCCAGCTCTCATCTGAACACGTTTCCACAAATTAATTTAATTTATACATATTTATGTGTTTTACGCCGTTGACATCGATGTGAATTCTCCACACGGGTTTTTATTTATAACGCCAGGAATAAATGAGAGAAGATGTATTTCAGGAAGCAGCGAATAGAAGCAGCGCGCTGGAGGGAATCATCTGTGTGTTTAATCTGTATCTTTATATTTAATTTAACGCGTTTCCCTTTGCGTCAAATTTTATTACTGTTTTTTTCCCACGGTGAGGATTTAAATTTAGAAATGTAAAGCGGGGGAGTTTGAAAAAAAGAAAAAGAACATAATAAATACAAAAAAAAAACAGCTGATGGAGGACACACGACTCCCAGAGGACGAACACCGGCCGCTACGCTTCCCTTTCCCCGGGGACGCGACACCAAACCCTGCTGGATCTTCTTCTTCTTCTTCTTCTTCTTCTTCTTCTTCTTCTTCTTCTTCTTCTTCTTCTTCTTCTTCTTCTTCCCATTAAAACCTCTCCTCTCTCCGGCTGGAACAACAACGAGCGCTGGCCGGCTGCCTAATGGCCGCCATGAAAGGCGGCAGGAGAAGAAGGAGAAGATGAAGAGGAGGAAGAGGAGGAGGAGGAAGAGGAGGAGGAAGAGGGGGGCCACGATGATAAAAAAAAAAAACACAAAAACAAAGCGACAACACTTGAGACGGTTCAGCCGGTCTCTTGGGGGTCGAGCACGGAGCCGGAGAGGAAACATGTGATGAGATGAAGAGGAGGAAGAGGAAGAGGAAGAGGAGGAGGAAGAGGAGGAGGAGGACTTTTGTTTCAGGGCTTGAAACTACAAAGTAAGGAAAGGGTAAATAAATAATAACTAATAACAAACAAAAAGCATCAGCTGTTATTGATCATGTGACAGCGGACAGGTGCGTTTCATTTGTTTACGTGTTTACGGCCCGGCGTCGCCGTGACAACACGCGTTTGGGGTTTCTGAGGTTAAATAAATAATAAATAATAAATAATAAATAGTACATGATGGATACGGGCGGCGGTATCTCCACGGAGATCAGCCTCCTCTCCCCCAGAGCCTCCTCTCCGTTACTGAGGCATGCTGGGGGATGATGGAGGGTGTGTGTGTGTGTGTGTGTGTGTGTGTGTGTGTGTGTGTGTGTGTGTGTGTGTGTGTGTGTGTGTGTGTGTGTGCGCGTGTGTGTGTGTGTGTGTGTGTGTGTGTGTGTGTTGTGGGCGTGAAGCAGCTCTGGCAGGCCTTAATGCAGCTGTCAGGCGTCCTGGTCCAGCGACGCCCCTCCCCCTTCTCTCTCCTCCCCCCCTCCCCCCCTCCCTCCCCCCGCTGCCCCCCCCCCCCCCTCTCCTCCCTCTCCGCTCCGTCAGATTATTCGGCTTTTAAATGAGCTGCAGCCGCGGGGAACACGCCTGTCGCCGCGGCGACACGAGCCGTGATTTGCCGTGCCATTAATCTCGCCGGAGAGATCTGCGAGGCCGATTTGTCCTCCAGGCCCGACAGATGAAGCTGTAGAAACTCCTCCTCTTCCTCCTCCTCTTCCTCCTCCTCCTCCTCCTCCTCCTCTGGCTGACAGGAGCAGGACGAGGATGCCGGCGGCCAATCAGAGGAGAGGATCCGCTCAGGTGACCCTCAGGTGTGCTCAGGCTGCGTGGAGGCGGAGAGGAGTCAACGTCTCGCTTCAGGAAGCAGAGCTCTGCTCCGGTGGACCGACACACACACACACACACACACACACTCACACACACACACACACACACACACACACACACACACACACTGTGTTCACTGCAGCCGTATGAATGAAGTATTGTATCTCGTGTACTTTGAATGGAGGACTTTTGCTCGTCAGTGTTTTGATATTTGGAGTTCCAGACTAGGTGAATCCTCCTGGAGGAGAACCCGTCTGCTGGAGGAGAACCCGGTTGCTGGAGGAGAACCCGGCTCCTAAAGGAACCCATCTCCTTGAAGGGAACCCGGCTCTTGGAGGAGAACCCGGCTCCTTGAGGAGAACCTGGCTGCTGGAGGAGAACCCAGCTCCTTGAAGGGAACCCAGCTCCTGGAGGAGAACCCGGCTCCTTGAAGGGAACCCAGCTCCTGGAGGAGAACCCAGCTCCTGGAGGAGAACCCGGCTCCTTGAAGGGAACCCAGCTCCTGGAGGAGAACCCAGCTCCTGAAGGAGAACCCGGCTCCTGGAAGAGAACCCAGCTCCTGGAGGAGAACCCGGCTCCTTGAAGGGAACCCAGCTCCTGGAGGAGAACCCAGCTCCTGGAGGAGAACCCAGCTCCTTAAGGAGAACTCAGCTCCTGGAGGAGAACCCGGCTCCTGGAGGAGAACCCGGCTCCTGGAGGAGAACCCGGCGTCTGGAGGAGAACTCAGCTCCTGGAGGAGAACCCAGCTCCTGGATGAGAACCCGGCTCCTGGATGAGAACCCGGCTCCTGGAGGAGAACCCGGCTCCTGGAGGAGAACCCGGCTCCTTGAGAAGAACCTGGCTCCTGGATGAGAACCCGGCTCCTGGAGGAGAACCCGGCTCCTGGAGGAGAACCCAGCTCCTGGAGGAGAACCCGGCTCCTTGAGAAGAACCTGGCTCCTGGATGAGAACCCGGCTCCTGGAGGAGAACCCAGCTCCTGGAGGAGAACCCGGCTCCTGGAGGAGAACCCAGCTCCTGGAGGAGAACCCGGCTCCTGGAGGAGAACCCGGCTCCTGGAGGAGAACCCGGCTCCTGGAGGAGAACCCAGCTCCTGGAGGAGAACCCGGCTCCTGGAGGAGAACCCGGCTCCTGGAGGAGAACTCGGCTCCTGGAGGAGAACCCGGCTCCTGGAGGAGAACCCAGCTCCTGGAGGAGAACCCAGCTCCTGGAGGAGAACTCAGCTCCTGGAGGAGAACCCGGCTCCTGGAGGAGAACCCGTCCCTCGGCTGCGTGGCGACGGCTCTGTGATGGAACGTTCTCTTCGTCGGCGGCGTGATGCATCAACGCAGGTGAGCGGAGAACCGGAGAGGAGTTCATCATCACGACGGCTTCAGGGATGGAAATGTGTTATTTATTGTGCGTCAGTCAGGTTGAGGAACACACACAGACGCACAAACACACAAACACACAGGGCTGCATTTCACTGTGACACTTCTTCTTCTTCCTATTATTATTATTATTATTATTATTATTTATTTATTTTTTTTTGTGACAAATCGTCTGAACCGTAAATCTTCCGCTGCAGAACGTTTGTAATCCGGCGCCGACAGTCTGCCGGGTTTTATTTCACAGCAGCAGGAAGGATACACGGGAAGGAAGAGTGATAGGGTGCAAGGAAAGGAAGCAGGAAAGATGGAAGAAGGGGGTAGGAGGTAGGAAGGAGAAAAGGGAAGGAGAAAGGTCGATGAAGGGAAGGAGGAGAGTTCAGAAAAAGGCAAATAAATAAAGTAAAAGAAAAAGAAAGATGAGAATAAGAGGGAAGGAAGGAAGCAGGGAAGGTGCTAAGATTGAGGAAAGGACGTGGGGAGGAGAGGAGGAGGTAAATAGAGTGATAGGGGGGAAGGAAAGGAAGCAGGAAAGATGATAAAAGAAACAGAGACATGAGGTAGAAAGTAGGAGAAAGGAGAACGTAAAGTAGATGAAGTAAAAAAATACATTTGTTTTAGGACGAGGAGACGAGGATAGGAAGGAATAGAGTGAAGGAAAGGAAGCAGGAAGGACGGAAGGAGAAACAAAGAAAGGAGGTAGGAGGTAACGGTCAAAAAAAAGAAAGACTTTTGTTTTAGGATGAGGAGACGAGAAAAGGAAGGAAGGAAGGAAGGAAGGACGATGGAAGGAGGGAAGAAGTCAAGATGTTTACAAAAATGTACACAACTAAACAAACAACAAGATGCTAACTTAAGGTCCCGCCTCCGACCGGTCAGACAGCCAATCAGCAGCCTGACTGCTCGGCAACATGAACGTAATCTGTAATCTGTCCTTCAGCGACAGGATTATTCACCTCGTGCAGGTGGACTCGTCCGGCGGCGGCGTGATACGGGTCGGGGCCGTGAGGCCGTGTGATGCGGCGGCGGCGGAGGGTTACGCAGCAGGAAGAAGCGCCGCATGCTAACGAGCTCTCCGTTTAAAACGCGGCTGTTTCTTTATTCATGGAGGATTGATCGAGTCGCGGAGGAGGTGAATGAAATATGCATGCAGCGCCCGCACTGTACCGCACGCCGGACCCGTGATGGATTTCAGCCCAGGTGTGTGTGTGTGTGTGTGTGTGTGTGTGTGTGTGTGTGTGTGTGTGTGTGTGTGTGTGTGTCACGACCCATGGAAATGGATGTGATTCTGTTTGACGGCTCGGTGTCGATCCAAAGTGATCCCGACTCGCCTCAGACAGCAGAACATGTTCAGGAACCTGGAAGCTTCAACGTCCTCGTCTCTGATTTCACCCTGAAACTGTTCTTTGAAGTTATTTTAAGATCGGCATATAATTATAATAACACAGCAAACTTTTAACAGTTATGTTTAATAAACTAAACTACTTAGTTTGGTTTACTGAACTATTCATGCTGAGACAACTAATCTATTAATGTTGAGACAACTAATCTACTTACTTGGGTTGAGACAACTAAACTTCCCATGTTGAGGCAACTAAACTCCTCAGGTTGAGACAACTAAACTACTTACTTAGGTTGAGACAACTAAACTACTTATGTTGAGGCAACTAAACTACTTATGTTGAGGCAACTAAAATATTAATGTTGAGACAACTAATCTACTTACTTAGGTTGAGACAACTAAACTATTAATGTTGAGACAACTAAACTATTAATGTTGAGACAACTAATCTACTTACTTAGTTGAGACAACTAAACTACTTATGTTGAGGCAACTAAACTACTTACTTAAGTTGAGGCAACTAAACTACTTACTTAGGTTAAGATAACTGAACTCCTCAGGTTGAGACAACTAAACTACTAGTTAGGGAAAATATGGTTGTTTGTGTTAAAATAACTGCTAAAAACAAATAAATCAATGTTATGCTGGATTTCTTTCCTCCCTTCCGTGTTTTTCCGTGATTCTCTCCAGTAAATGATTTGAATATCTTTCCTCTTCTTTCCCTCCGTCTCTGCTCTGAAGGATCGTTCAGACGTCTCTCAGCTGCAGCTCCTTCATCTTCTCGTTGTCGAACACGTTGTTTGCCCGAGGCGCGAGCTTCCCTCTCCGCCTGTTTCTGCTTTGGAAGGCGAAGGCGAAGGATCACAGGCTTTTTTTGGGGGGAGGGTTGCATTTTTTTTTTTTCTGGATTTGTCCACGAGCAAAAAGCAGAAACTTCCAGGGAGATCTCATGTCGCCTCGTATCGAACACCAGGAGAGTGTCGTTACCCGATAGATCACTACATGCAACGTGCTGACATCAGCAGAACAACGTCGATCATTTAGAGGAGGAAGAGGAGGAGGAGGAGGAGGAGGAGGAGGAGGGGTTCATTTCCACAATGAGGGAAGATCATCACGTCTGCACATCATAATCTTCCTCCATCTGTTCGCTGTAAAAACATTTCCTCTACTCATTTAGATCATTTCATTTTTTTTCCTTCCTCACTAATTACTCGACGTCGTCGTATTCCCATGAAATCATCTTACTCGGCAGAAAATGCTCCGTTTTAACAAGAATTCGGTTATTGGGCCCTAAACTCACTCATCTGACAGCGTATTTACTGAGAGAAACCCGACGGATGGAGCGTCGCTTTGAGCTGAAAATGATCCGTGATGGATTCGCTGTCGTCTCTTTTGTGTCGTAATTTAAATACAAAAGAAAGAACTAAAATATTCTGTGCATCAAAAGACAATGAGCTGCATTGTTGACAGGAAAGACCAGAATAGGAGGAAAGGGAGGACAGGAGAGAAGAAGTCGAGATTAAGTGGAAAAAGCATTGGGGTAGTAAAGAAATAGAGTGATAGTGGGAAGGAAAAGGTAGCAGAAAAGATGTAAAAAGAAAGAAAAGGAAGTAGGAGTTAGGAAGGATGAGAGGAGAGGAAAAAGGCAAATAAAGTTTTGAAAAAAAGAAAGACTTTTTTTGGGATGAGACGAGAAAATGAAGGGAGGAAGGAAGATTTCAAGATGGAGGAAAAGGATGTTGGAGAGGAGGAAATAAAGAAATAGAGCGAAGGAAAGGAAGCAAGAAAGATGGGAGAAGAAACAAAAAGGAAGGTGGTAGGAAGGATAAAAGGGAAGAAGAAAAATAGATGAGAGAAGTTCATTTGTTGACGGTGTTTTTCTTCCATATATTTAACATCTTAGCATCTCCGGGCCCTTCAGAGGAACAAATGACGAGCTTGAAACAGAAGCCCTCCCGGCGCTCGTGCCGTGAGGCACTTTGTGCTCGAGTGAAGTCTGACGGCTGGACGTCCAGCGTCGCGGCGGCGAGTCCTCCAGCTCTCAGGGCGACGCTCTCATCGCCTCGCAAATGTCAGACGCTTCTCTCCGCCGGCCGGGATTCATATTTCTTTCTCACGCAGAGATAATCGCCTCCTCTCTTGCTGCTCTGTCGCCTCCTCCTCCTCTTCTTCCTCCACTTCCTCCTCCTCCTCCTCTATGTGGCAAATGTTTCTCTCGGTGTGAGGCCGGATTGTCATTTTCATTACGTACAAAATGTGTAATTTTGCATTTGTGTTTGTGGTTTTTGCTTTGAGGCTTTGAAAGAAAATTTGAAAGTTTGAAATCTCAGTAAAGTCCTGGAGAAATGTCTTTAAAGACTTCTATACAACCAGAGGAGTCGCCCTCTGGTGGTCAGGAGAGAGAATGCAGCTTCAACACATGAAGCATAGACTTCTATACAACCAGAGGAGTCGCCCCCTGGTGGCCAGGAGAGAGAATGCATCTATGTTTATACATAGATATATGTGTGCAATACATACATTTTATATATATATATATATATATATATATATATATATATATATATATATATATATATATATATATATATATATATATAGCAGCAGCAGAAGCAGCAGGAACGTGCAGCAGCAGCAGCAGCAGGAACGTGCAGCAGCAGCAGCAGCAGGAACGTGCAGCAGCAGCAGCAGCAGCAGCAGGAACGTGCAGCAGCAGCAGCAGCAGCAGCAGCAGCAGCAGGAACGTGCAGCAGCAGCAGCAGCAGCAGCAGCAGGAACGTGCAGCAGCAGCAGCAGCAGCAGCAGCAGCAGCAGCAGGAACGTGCAGCAGCAGCAGCAGCAGCAGCAGCAGCAGCAGCAGCAGCAGCAGCAGGAACGTGCAGCAGCAGCAGCAGCAGCAGGGACGTGCAGCAGCAGCAGCAGGGACGTGCAGCAGCAGCAGCAGCAGCAGCAGCAGCAGCAGCAGCAGGAACGTGCTGCAGCATCACAAACCTTTCCTCTCGTTATCGCTCTCCAGCCTGAATCGCAGTCAAAAGGCCAAATCCCTCCTTCCTGTTCAGACCTGACCTTCTGCGGGAATCAAAGGATTATGGGTAATGGTCCGTGTTTCCCCGTGCACTTAACAAAACATCTGTGTCTGATGGGGATCTGCCGCCGTCGCCTCGTGTCAATCTGCAGGTAAAATAAAGCGCCGATAAGCGCGGCGGCGGCGGCGGCGATAAGCGCGGCGGCTCCTTGAAGTGTTATATTTCATTTCGGCTGTTTGATCCTATCACGCGGCCGGGACGCCGCGCGCCGCCACGCTGGGTTCTAACGAGATACTCGGGGGGTGGATGGGCGGATGGGCGGATGGGCGGCCTCGCTTCAACTCCATCACATCGGGTCAGTGACCCCGACAGAGAGGGGGGGGGTGGGGGGGGGCGCTCCAACCGAACCCCCCAAATACCAACAGCCTCCAGATCAGCTGTTCAGACACAACACGTTGTGGGGTTCAGTCCCTTTTGCGTCTGTATCAGCAGCCCCAACAGAGCTCCACCTGTCTGTCTCCTCTCAGACAGGTGGAGGTGAGACGTGTTTGACCCCCTGAACTATGGCGATGAGCTGGCGTTATCTTCTCGTTACTTGAGTTCATTAATCGTTTTTATCTTTGGCTTGAAAGGGTTACGAAAACGACCGAGAAGGAGGAAATTAACGCGCACAAATCAATAAATATGTTGTGTATTTGTGCTATATTTGCTGAACCAGACCGAGACCGCTAAACGACGTTCACTTCCTGTTTGGCGTCCTTCGTCGTGGACGGTCCTGCATGAAGGTAAAAACTTGTTTTGAGAGCAAATTTCTCATTTGTAAGTACATTATTTGTTATTTTTGCATGTGAAACTAGACTTTCTGCCTGCAAATCCAAAACTTTTGCCTTCCCAAAAACAGATTTGCTCTCCTATATAAAAAAGAAGAAAATCTACGGGCTTCTTTCATGTATGGAGGTAGATTTGTGTCTTTATTACGCAAACGAAAAACGTGTTTTGTGAGCAAATTTCTCATTTGTAAGTTAATTATTTGTTAGTTTGTCAAATGCAAAACTTTTGCCCTCCCAAAAACATTTTTTTCTTCAAAAAAAAGAGGTTTGGACGTAGTTTGTGGGCGGGGCTTACGCTGCTGAGCGAGGCAGGAGTTTCTATTGGTGGGCTCGACTGGCTTCTTGGCAGCCAGAAATTGGACTTTCATAAGCGAAACTAACAAATATTTGACTTGCAATCGAGAAATTTGCTCACGAAACATTTGAGCAAAAAATAAATAGTTAAAGACAAAATTTCCAAAAACCTTAAAAGCTACATTTTTCCATCCAATACATTTTTTTAATTGTCTCATGACCCCTGAGATTGATCTAGTGACCCTTCGGAGGAGCCAGAGCCCAAGGTTTGGACCACCGGGACCAAACTAGCTTATAGCATATATATATATATATATATATATATATATATATATATATATATATATATATATATATATATATATATATATATATATATAAAATAAACAAAACTAACAAATAATGTCATCCTGTGAGTGTAAACAGCCTCCAGCAATAGTTAATAAAAACCTCAGCGATGCTGTTAGACTGCGACTGAACAGACTCATAAATCATGTTTATAATAATCAAATGCGTCGTTGTTTGTGTTTTTAATGGATTCAACCCTTCACATTCAGAGGAAATAGAGTTTTTTATTGCTTCTAATCTGCCTGAAGTCTTTTCACATCCAGCTTTATGAGCGACTCAAAAGTCCAGGTTTCACGATTCCCTTCTGATCTCAAAAGGCGGCTTTTTTTACGCGGCTGACACTATATATATATTATTTTTTTCTTCCAGGAGCATATTTGTCATTTTATAATCCGCGGGAGTCTTTTATTGTTTCCTGTGTGCGGCGTTGCATTCGCTCCTCTGGCTTTTTTTTTTTGGGGAGTGTGACAGATTAGTTCTGAGCAACAAGGTAATCAGACAGCTTTGAGAGTTTTTCCACGATGGAGCTTTGACGCAGCTTCCCCCGCGCTTACGGTATTTATGCTAAGCTAGGCTAATCCGGCTGGAAAGTCCATTTAAGCAGGTTTCAAACTGATTTTGGACTCGCTGGACTTTTTTTTCAGAGTTTTTTTGGGAGGGAGAGCTTGTGTTTTCGTCAAAAGAGGAAGCAGACCAATATTCTGCCATGAATCCTCCTTCTGGATGAACTATAATATTCACATTTACCTGCGTTAACGTGCAGTCATGGCGCCGCTATAATCACCTTTTGTCACGCGTTGTCGTGTGTTTGCGCTCCTGCTTCACATCTGTGGATTATTGCGTCTTTATTTCGGCGGCGGCACGGTCGGCGTTATCAACACAGCGTCTCTCTTTTCTGCGGACAACCGTCAGCGTCTGATGCAACAGCTTCTCAATTCATTTAACATGCAGAGACGAGAGAGAGAGAGAGAGAGAGAGAGAGAGAGAGAGAGAGAGAGAGAGAGAGAGAGAGAGAGAGAGAGAGAGAGAAGGGGGAAAAATCACTATAAATGACCAGAAAATGCAAATTGTTCTGCTCTTTGAAAGATAAATTCTTTAGAGCCTTTTTCTTTTTTTTTTAAACAAGCTCTTGTATCAAGAAAACGTGGAATAATATTCTAAAAACCCTCTGAAGCTAAACTAATCAATATATTCTGTATTAACATAGGGATACATGAGGACACGCTGTGTGCTTTCTGGCTCCGGAGGACGCATGGAGTGGGTTTTCTCTGTAAAAAGGCAACAAAAAAAGAGAGAGAATGCAGCTTTAATACATGAAGCATAGACTTCTATACAACCAGAGGAGTCGCCTCCTGGTGGTCAGGAGAGAGAATGCAGCTTTAATACATGAAGCATAGACTTCTATACAACCAGAAGAGTCGCCTCCTGGTGGTCAGGAGACAGAATGCAGCTTTAACACATGAAGGATTGACTTCTATACAACCAGAGGAGACGCCCATGATGGTTAGAAGAGAGAATGAAGCTTTAGCACATAAAGCATATACTTCTATACAACCAGAGGAGTCACCCTTGATGGTTAAAAGAGAGA
Organism: Clinocottus analis; assembly: GCF_023055335.1. Taxonomy (NCBI): domain Eukaryota; kingdom Metazoa; phylum Chordata; class Actinopteri; order Perciformes; family Cottidae; genus Clinocottus; species Clinocottus analis. The sequence continues at coordinate 147,584 of NW_027176215.1, read as the reverse complement.
ATGCAGCTTCAATACATGAACCATAGACTTCTACACAGCCAGAGTAGTCGCCCCCTGGTGGTCAGCAGAGAGAATGCAGCTTTAACACATGAAGCATAGACTTCTATACAACCAGAGGAGTCTTCTCCTGGTGGTCAAGAGAGAGAATGCAGCTTTAACATGAAGCATAGACTTCTATACAACCAGAGGAGTCTCCCCCTGGTGGTCAGGAGAGAGAATGCAGCTTTAGCACATGAAGCATAGACTTCTATACAACCAGAGGAGTCGCCCCCTGGTGGTCAGGAGAGAGAATGAAGCTTCAGCACATGAAGCATAGACTTCTATACAACCAGAGGAGTCGCCCCCTGGTGGTCAGAAGAGAGAATGCAGCTTTAACACATGAAGCATAGACTTCTATACAACCAGAGGAGTCGCCCCCTGGTGGTCAGGAGAGAGAATGCAGCTTTAACATGAAGCATAGACTTCTATACAACCAGAGGAGTCTTCTCCTGGTGGTCAAGAGAGAGAATGCAGCTTTAACATGAAGCATAGACTTCTATACAACCAGAGGAGTCGCCCCCTGGTGGTCAGGAGAGAGAATGCAGCTTTAACACATGAAGCATAGACTTCTATACTCGTGATAATTGGTGTTCCAGTGCAGAGGATGAAGTGATGAGGTGGATGTCGGCTCTCTCCGCAGAATGAGACGGCAGAGTTTCCTCTCGACGGCTCCTGATGTAACGGGGTGAAAGCGTTAAACCCCGACGCTTGATTTGCACGCGAGATAATCCGCGAGGTTTTCGGATCAAAGGGGCGGCGCGTCGCCGCCGTCCTCGTATCAGCTGATCGGAGCCGACCTCGAGGCTTCGTCAGGCGTGCGACCGTTTCATGTTCACCAGTTCATCAAAGTGTCTGCGGAAATCACAGCGGAGCTAATTACAGCCCCGTCCGACGCGCCACCGCCGCAATTAACCTTATTGAATCCTTTCCCTTCCAGTCGGGGTCTTTGACGAGCGGAGCTTTCCCCCGGATCACTTCCACACATGTTGTTTGACTTTGTTTCTCTGTTGCCTCCGGCGTGCGAAACACGCGAAGATGCTGCTTCCCAAACACGGATCATCCAGCCTCATCTTTCCACTTTCAAGACCCCCGACATCAGAAGAGAGACAAGAAGAAGAAGAAGAAGAAAAAAAAACTGGCAATGTTATCGCGTCATGACTGAACGTTCTTCCTCCTGAGAGCTTTTGAGACGAGACTCAGAACGAAGAGCAGCGAGGCGGTTTCACACGGGAAAAAAGAGAGAGCCAAATTATCTCAAATAAGCAAGTTAGAGTGAAATGAGATGGATGGACCTTTACGGATCCCCAGAGGGCGAACAGACACGAAGAAAACCCACTAAATAGAATAAAAGTTTTTTTTTTAAAAAGAGTAAATTACTCAAACTGATAGTTGAGGAAAGTTTAACTTGCCGAGAGACGCTTGTGACACGTTTGACCTTTTGTTGCAAAGAACTAATTCCAGCCAGAAACACATGAAGAAGAAACAGACATTTTGTTTTCACTTCGTTTGTTAAGTTCACCGCAATTTCTGGGATTCTAGATTTTTGCAATGACTCCTCTGGTTGTATAGAAGTCTATGCTTCATGTGTTAAAGCTGCATTCTCTCTCCTGACCACCAGGGGGCGACTCCTCTGGTTGTATAGAAGTCTAGGCTTCATGTGTAAAAGCTGCATTCTCTCTTCTGACCATCATTGGGATACTCATCTGGTTGTATAGAAGTCTATGCTTTATGTGTTAAAGCTGCATTCTCTCTCCTAACCACCAGGGGGCGACTCCTCTGGTTATATAGAAGTCTATGCTTCATGTGTTAAAGCTGCATTCTCTCTCCTAACCACCAGGGGGCGACTCCTCTGGTTGTATAGAAGTCTATGCTTCATGTGTTAAAGCTGTATTCTCTCTTCTGACCACCATTGGGAGACTCCTCTGGTTGTATAGAAGTCTATGCTTCATGTGTTAGTGCTGCATTCTCTCTCCTGACCACCAGGGGGCGACTCCTCTGGTTGTATTTTTCTTTGCTTTTCATTCAACAGTATATATATATATATATATATATATATATATATATATATATATATATATATATATATATATATATATATATATATATATATATATATATTCAAACTAGCTGAAACGAAACATTCATTTAGTTTATTTGTATTCTCTCCACAAAGCTTCGGCCTCATGAACACAGTTTCCTGTTCATTGGCTTTAACCTTTAGTTTATTTTTCTAGATTTTTGTACTCGTACAGTATCTAAACACACACACACACAAACACACACACACACAGAGTCCTCTGATTGAGTTTATTCAAAATATGCTCCGCCAGTCGGCCTTGACTCCGCCGGCCTCCCTTTGAGCCGACGTGAAGGACTTCACCGCGAACAAAAAGCGCGCTGAAAGAGGCGGCGGCGGCGGGCGGACCTTGACGGCGTTGTGATCGGCACCTTGACGGCGTGGTGGTCGTCGAGCTCCTGCTGGTGTCTCAGCACACGATGAATAGCGGCAGAGAAATGCTCAGCCGAGTGGCAGAAGAGTGAGAAACCCTCACAGGCAGATCAGCTCACTTCAGTTCCTTTCAACGCTTCAGTCCAGCTGGTCCTGAAGACAAACCTTTGAAGCACCATAGCCGTGTTTCCTTCTGAGCCTCTTGTTCCCCGCGTTCAAGTAGTCGTAACTCTGATGTCTGGTACTTGTGTGATTTTTTTCTCACTTTTATACCATATTGTTAACTATGAACATCCAGCAAAGATTATAAGAAAGATGACAAAAATGGCTCCTTGAGCAATCCGCAAGTTTTTAAAACTGTTTGGTTCAGGGCCTTAACAACAGCCCTCATGCTAATGAGACACCTTTTTGGAAAGATTATGACCTAAAGAATCAGAATAAGCAACAACAATCACAATAAATTAAAGCATTGGCTTGTTACAAAGAAGTTTTAGTCCAAAAACTGTGTCAGTCGGTTAAAAAATGGAAAAATGACTTACTTTATGGCAAAACATTGGTCGATGTGGGCATGCTGGGTATCGAAATGTTCATCAGCATCCGCACTTGCTGCGTGGCTCTCTTCTCACGAGGTTAGCGGTATTGTAGCAATTGAAATGTTGTTATTGAACCGTGTGGTTGTGGAAATAATTTCATTTTTGTTTTTAAAAACAAGACTTTTTGTAGTACCGAAAAATTTGGGGACTCCGGGGGGAAAATGGGGTTCAAAAAGGTTAAATAATCTCTTCTTCTTCTTCTTCTTCTTCTTCTTCTTCTTCTTCTTCTTCTTCTTCTTCTTCTTCTTTCTCCTACCACTTTTCTCCTTCCTCCTATAGGAAGAATCGCTGGAGGCTGTTGTTCCGCCTCGGAGGCCTCGGGTGATTCACGCCGTCGTGATCTCAAACTCTCTCCATTAATTACGGTTTCCCGTGAAGTGTCTGCGGGGAGAAGCGGCTCCAGATGGCGGCCGTGACGCCTCTCATGACGCCTCTCCGGGCGCCGCTTTGTTTCCTTCTTTGTTTTTCCATCCATGTGTGCGAGGCGCCGTTTTAAAATTCCCCACGCAGCTAAATTAAATTCTTCTTAATATGTCGGATATTGAGCCGAGCGGCTCCGCGTCACGTCTGAAACTTTGCGGAGTGAAGTCAGCGGGCGCTCGATGAAGGCGAAGGGTATCCTCCTCTTCGTCAGTTCGTTGAAGCGTAAATCGCTTCAGAGATCTTCAGATGCCATTTCTAGTTCGGCTTTAGCTATTTTGGTGGTCCTTTTGAAGCAAAGTTTTATATTTTATAGAATTGATGACGAAATAAATATGAATTTAACCTTCTGAGCTGTACCTTGTAGCAATTTAAACCCCAAATGAGTTCTGAAACTGAATGCTAATACATACCCACGAACATCCAGCATTATATGAGCAAGATTCCTCAAAAATACCCCCTCTATTGTTTAGCCACATGTTTAAGGCATATTTTTGGAAAGATTAGAACAAAAATCACAATCCAACAAAGCGTTGGCATCCCGCTAAGAGCTAAAATGCCCTAACTTCCTTCCTGGACCTTGAACGCCTCTGGTTGGGGCTGTGCTCAAGCAGATGCACCAACAAATACCAAGTAAGTATTATTTATCCATAAATAAGTCATATTTTAGCGCTCTGGCTGTAGCGTGGTTGATATGTTGCTGAGGTTTTGTCTCACGAGGGATTTGATCGTCGTCGTCTTCGTCTCCTCGGACCCTGAAGAGGAAGAAAACAGGGAGCAAAGCGCCTGGTGGAGTTTATTAATCCGTAAACATTCAGGGCTGCAGATGTGAGATACGCTGTGATATTTTACATATTGCTCACCCTGAAAGACGAACCCAGCCTGGACCCAGATGAGGGATCCAGGAGCCTGGAGGGTTTATCATCCTCAGACTTGCACTCAAGAGTTTGACCACAGTTTTTCAGCTGACAGTGCTGCTGACCTCCGGCAGTAAACGCTGATCTGAAGCCGTTAGCGGAGGGAATATCACGCTGGAGCTGGTCGCGTTCTCGCCGCCTTCCATTCATCACGGGTTGGCTTGTTAACCTTTTACTGCCGACTTCCAGGAGAAAAGACTTCACAAACCGCCGCTCTTCTTCACAGCCAGCGTCGTAAAGGCGGACCGGTCGGAGAAAGAGCCGCAGATAATGGAACATAAAGAGCAGGGCGGCGTATAACTCAAGACTGCAGGGCTGTTCATTGCCCGGCTATCAACGGAGTAAATTGGAGGTCTATTTGTTCGGAGGCTGTATTGTCTTGTAGGCACTGAATCACTGCAGCGTCGATAATAAACGCAGAGAGGACAGGTGTCACAATGATTACAACGGGGTTGTAGACCAATGGATTTCCATTTTACTGACTTTTAACCCAATTTCCATGACTTTTAACCAAATTTCCATAACTTTTAACTACATTTTCATGACTTTAAACCACATTTGCATGACTTTTAACCAAATTTCCATGACTTTAAACCAAATTTCCATAACTTTTAACAAATGTTCATGATGTTAAACCAAATTTCGATAACTTTTAACCAAATTTTTAGAACTTTTAATTCAATTTCCATGACTTTAAACCAAATTTCCATAACTTTTAACTACATTTTCATGACTTTAAACCACATTTGCATGACTTTTAACCAAATTTCCATGACTTTTAATTAAATTTTCATGACTTTAAACCAAATTTCCATAATTTTTAACAAATGTTCATGATGTTAAACCAAATTTCCATAACTTTTAACCAAATTTTTAGAACTTTTAACCCAATTTCCATAACTTTTAACCAAATTTCCATAACTTTGAACTACATTTTCATGACTTTAAACCAAATTTCCATGACTTTAAACCAAATTTCCATAACTTTTAACTACATTTTCATGACGTTAAACCACATTTTCATGACTTTAAACCAAATTTCCATAACTTTTAACCACATTTTTAGAACTTTTAAACATATTTTCATGACTTTTAACCAAATGTCGATGAGCAAACATTGTGTGAAATGTGTGTGTAAACAGTAAAAAGTGATAAAATGTAGTATTTAAACTAACAATGAGGATTCAAAGCATACAGTAAACCTTAAATGACTCAAATGAATGAGAGACAATAGTTTAATTAAAAGAATAAACATTTATATAGATGCCTGTATGTATGCTGCTGATATTTAGAGCCTCTTTCTTTTAAAAGCAGATTCATTATTTATGACTAAATGAACGTCATGAACACATGAATACAACACACTTACAGGACTTTTACTCAACTTTTCGGATTTTATATTTTTAAAGGACTTTTCCAGTCCTGGAAATAACCATTCAAAAATTCCATGACTTTTCCAGGTTTTCCATGATCAGAAGAACCCTGTTACAAAAAGTGTAAGCGCTCTCTGAGGGATGCAAACCAAACAAATTGCTTTGAGTGAGTGGGCAGAACACAAGCAGTAAGTTAATCACACGCGAGCTCGGCCTTGGGAGGTTTCTCCTCTTTATCGGCTCCTATAGCAACAAACAGGGAGAAGAAAGCAGCCACTCAGAAGCTGCACAGGAAACAAACATGGCCAACGTACTTCAGAAAGTCTCTCTGCAGAGGAAAAGTCATTTTCACAACATGAACGTGATTGTGAATTCACATGTAGCGTGTGTTATGCGTGTTCCTCTGCGGTTCCTTCACATGCATTGTTCATGAGCAGCTTCCTGTATTCCTGAAATAGTAACGTGGTCTCTGCTGTCTTTGTTTTAACACGATAACACTCAAAAAAATAGTCACACCATCACTGACGTCAGGTATATTTCACCTGATATAATGTACCTGTTAAATATACTTCACATCAACATTCAAGTACAACTTTACAAGGCAAGTTGAAGTACTCTTCTTTTATTTTACCCTATAGAACTTCTCATAAAACCAAAAACAGGACCCTGAAAAAAGACTTCTATGACTTCAATAAGACACGCCTACCTTCAATAAGACACGCCTACTTTCAGTAAGACATGCCTACCTTCAATAAGACACTCCTACCTTCAATAAGACACGCCTACTTTCAATAAGACACACCTACCTTTAATAAGACACGCCTACCTTCACGATTGCATGGAGAATGGTTCATAATTGTAAAAATATAAAACATATTCTTTGATTTTGAAACCTGCAGTCTTTGTTATTATTTAGTGTCTAAATAAATTGCGTGGTTAAAATCAATTTTAAATCATTTTAAGAAAGAAAATGGCCCTTTTCTCATTTTGAAAGCCCCTCCTTCATACGTCTTAAATCCGGTTTAATCCAGCCGTCACGTTTTACTCTTGTGTCTCATCTGTTTATAAAGCTCTACATCTTTCTTTTCAGGCTCCTCACCGACTCCCAGATAATGAATCAGGACGCGCCGGTTGTCTTTTATTTATTTCCCACCTGTCCTGTGTGTGCGGAGGTTTAGTCAAACAGCATGAATCTCCGTTAGCCGGCGACACCTGTTCTGCTGTTTTTAACATTGTTTAATGAGCGGTAATCCTCCTCCGTGGTGACTCACGCTGCAGCCCAACACCTCCTTCATGTTTATTCTCTCTCTTCACCAACCGAGGGAGCAGAAAACAAATCCAGAGCCCGTCAGGCGACGGCAAGAAGACGGAGCGCCGGCCGCCCGGTGACCCGCGGGGCGGCGCCCGCCGTTAGCGCCTCCTCCGGCTCGCTGTAGATCAGCGAGAGGCGGGAAAACCTCCTCGCGCTGAGCGGGAAACGCACAAAGCCGTAATGTCGGAGCGTTTGTGAGGGAAAGCGACGTCAAACTGTCAAATGACCCGTCGGGGAAAACAATAAATATAAAAAATGAAAACAAACGACGAGCGGAAGGAGATGAAAATATGAATTATGGAGCCGATAGATCTTCAGGAGAGAGAGAGAGAGAGAGAGAGAGAGAGAGAGAGTTCAGGTGTAACCTGCAGAGGGGGAGGAGGAAGAGGAGAAAGAGGAAGAGGAATTTAGATAATTTGTCTTACTGCAGGCTGTGAGTATTCACGTCATTTCTTTGTGTACAAATCTTTATTTCCACTCACAAGATCTCAGTAGAACCTTCTGCACACCGCTCAGTAGAACCTTTTGCACAGCACTCAGTAGAACCTTCTGCACACCGCTCAGTAGAACCTTTTGCACAGCACTCAGTAGAACCTTCTGCACACCGCTCAGTAGAACCTTTTGCAGAACGCTCAGTAGAACCTTCTGCACACTGCTTAGTCGAACCTTCTGCACAGCGCTCAGCAGAACCTTCTGCACACCGTTCAGTAGAACCTTCTGCACACTGCTCAGTAGAACCTTCTGCAAACCGCTCAGGAGAACCTTCTGCAAACCGCTCAGTAGAACCTTCTGCACACCGTTCAGGAGAACCTTCTGCACACGGCTCAGCAGAACCTTCTGCACACCGTTCAGTAGAACCTTCTGCACACTGCTCAGTAGAACCTTCTGCACACTGTTCAGTAGAACCTTCTGCACACGGCTCAGCAGGACCTTCTGCACACCGTTCAGTAGAACCTTCTGCACACTGCTCAGTAGAACCTTCTGCACACTGCTCAGTAGAACCTTCTGCACACTGTTCAGTAGAACCTTCTGCACACTGCTCAGTAGAACCTTCTGTACACAAGCGCAGGTTAAAGTGATGCAGACGTTCCGGTCGAGGAAATAAAAAAACGCCGAGTGGAGAACCGGACAATCGGATCATTTCTGTGTTTTCTTCCTCGCGGGTTTGATTTTTGCGCGTCACATGACATCTGAGCCTAACGGAGCAGAGACATGAAACCAGAAGGAACATTTAAACAACAACAACAACAACAACAACAGCGCTGCCTCCAACAACTCCGCAGCTGGGAGGCGGTGCGCCCGCCTCGGCCTCCGCTCTCAAGGCGCCGCGGCTGCAGACCTGCAGGTTGACTCACTGTAGTTTTACTGCCGCCGGGTCCTCAGAGAGCCACAAACGGCGGCGCACGCACTCAGACGGCGAGCCGCCCGCTTTCCAATTAAAATCCCATAACTGCGTTGTTCACTTTGGAAATAAACATGATAAACTCTGACAGTCACTGACTGCGTTGATTACACTGTTTGCTGTTTTCTTTAATTGCACATTAGCACGTTTAGCAGGACTCTGTTTCCAGTGGATTCACAGCAGCGGCTCCAGAGAAGAAGTCTGATTACTTCATGTTCTACACAGAGCACGAGAGGACGAAGAGGAGGAATGAAACCAGAACGTCAGGTTGATGATGATGATGATGATGGTTTCTTCTTCTTTGACTCCGCGGCGCTGCTTTTCTTCTGGGGGGCTTTTACGGATCTCAGCTTCTCCACCATGATTATTAATCAGATCATGAATAATAAAAGATGGCCGCTTCTCTGCGAGGAGGAAGGACGGAGGGTAAGTTGGAGAGAACAATGCGAACACAAAGCCGGATTCATCCAGAAGTCCTCCGGTCCACCTCCACAGAAACCTGAGCCGGTTTATAGGCAAGAAATTAGCATGAAGCTAAGCCCGCTAACGCTTGAAGCTAACGTTGCGTCTAATGTCACTGCTAACGTCAATGCTAACCTGCTAACTCGCTAATTATTATTATTTTGAATTATTAAGGCCAATAAGGCGTCTTTTTTTTTTTATTCGTTTTTTTCTTTACTTTTCTTTCCTTTCCTATTACCCGGCTAACGTGTTAGCGATTAGCTTACCAGCTGCAGTAGTCGAGTAGTTAATTCCTTTATTTAAAATGTGAATATATTGAGTTATGTATTTACTATTTATTACTGAAATAAATTTTAAAAAAGAACATTGTGGGGTCGAGTCTGAACTTCTGGATTAAATCTTTTAAAAAGGAGCGTTAACTTTATTTAAATAGCTATAATAATGTTAATAAAGCGCCTCCACAACATCAGAGCAGATTTAAAACCTCGGCTTGTGTATTTTTTCGGCTGAACTCCAGAACAAAACGCCGCCTCCTTCAGGTCGCGGCTTCTTATCTGGACCGTGACCTCTGACCTCCGGCGGCGGGCGTGCGGGGGGGATAAAGGAGCGAGGTGTTAGGGCGCCGAACACGGCCGTAAGTGGCAGTTTATGGAAATGAGAGGTGATCTTTCCACCTGCGCGCGATAACCTGCGCGTTGTTAATCCTCCTCCCCGACCTTTCATTACGCTTTAATCGCCGCCCGAAGAAGTGAAATCATAAAAAACACTCACAGGGAGGAAAGTGAAGGATTAAAAAAAAAGACACAATTCTGTCTTTCACTCTACTCCCTCCCTCCTTTCCTTTCCTTTAAACCTTTCCTTTTCCTTCCCTAGCTCCTTATTGCGTTCTTGAAATTCCTCTTCAACTTTGTTTTCCTTCAGTCATCCTCGTTTCCTTCTATCCTTCCTTCATCTCTTCCTTTACCTCCTTCCTGATTTCTCTGCTTCATTATTTCCTTATTTTCTTCATGCCTCCTTGTGAACTTCTGTATCTCCTCCTTTCCTTCCTAACTTCCTTTGGTTCTGTATAGACCTTTTCTTTTCCGGCCTTGTATCCTTTCCTTTAAAATTTAAAAAAAGCCTTTTAAAATACTCCCATCTTTCCTTCTCTTCCGTCTCCTTTCCTTTGTCACCTTTCATTTCCATCTTTATCTTTCCCTACATCCTAATTTGTTCCCTCCCTCTGTGTCCTTTCCAACACTTTTCTACCTCCTCCTACCGCCCCTCGTCTCCTTCCCTACCTCCTCCTACCGCCCCTCGTCTCCTTCCCTACCTCCTCCTACCGCCCTTCGTCTCCTTCCCTACCTCCTCCTACCGCCCCCCGTCTCCTTCCCTACCTCCTCCTACCGCCCCTCGTCTCCTTCCCTACCTCCTCCGACCGCCCCTCGTCTCCTTCCCTACCTCCTCCTACCGCCCCTCGTCTCCTTCCCTACCTCCTTCTACCGCCTCTCATGTTGCTTCATGTGTTAAAGCTGCATTCTCTCTCCTGACCACCAAGGGGCGACTCCTCTGGTTGTATAGAAGCCCATGCTTTATGACAGAGAGAGAGAGAGAGAGAGAGAGAGAGAGAGAGAGAGAGAGAGAGAGACAGAGAGAGAGAGAGACAGAGAGAGAGAGAGAGAGAGAGAGAGAGAGAGAGAGAGAGAGAGGAATTAGTGGAGGTATACGTTGCTTTGATAGAAATCAGAGGAGCTGAACTAATATTTAATGTTTGGAGGAAGTCAGTTGTGAAAATGTGAGAGCACACTTAGATCCTTCCTTCCTTAATTCCTTCCTAAATTCCTTCACAAAACGGACACCTTCCTGTCCGCCTCTTTGCTTCCTTTCCTCACTCCTCCTCTCCTTACCTTCTTCCACTCCTCTTCCCTACTTCGATAGTCTTCGTCGTTCCTTCCATCCCTCCTCCTTTTGTTTCCACACACCTTTGCTCCACCTTTCCTACCTCCTCTGTTCTTTCTGACACTTTCACACACCCTCCTTTCTGTTACCTTGTGTCCTTTCCTACCCCCTAACAGTTTACTTCAGCTCCTCCTTTCCTTCTCTTCTCTTCAGATCCCTCCCTACCTCTTCCCCCTACCTGTCCTTTTCCTTGCCTCCTCATCCACTTATCGCTTCCTGCGAACACACAAGCGAGACGCTTCCTTTCCTCGCTCCCTTTTGTTTCTGAAGGGTGTTTTCTGAAGTTTCCTCTCCATGACTCGTTCCCTTTCTTCTCCTCTTCCCTGGAATCATTAAAGTGGATCTCAGAGTCTCTTTGTTCGCCTCCTGCAGCTGCAGGTCCATCAAACCTCCATTCTCTCCCTCTCGCTCGTCCTTTTTTCTTTTCCCGCGTTTGTTTAATTTCCTCTGTAAGCACATGAAGATTAATTGGGCCTCTCTTTTCAACTTTTCCTCCCCCCCTCCTCCCAGGAATGCCTCTCATCATCTTTTCATTAGCGCTACCTCTGCCCTTATCCATTATTCAGCCCGAGTCTCCTCGCGGAGCTCGTCCTTTATTACACTGTCACCAGAGTGCATTCCACAAACTCATTAAAAAACTATTAAAGGCCGAGCATTTCCTGTGATAAAGACCAGCGGCCTCCGGGTTCGGGCCTCCGGGTTCAGGGATCCGGGTTCAGGGATCCGGGTTAGGGGCGACTCGTTGGGCTCCTGGGTTCAGACCTCCAGGTTCTTTTTTAAAGCTCAACGGCGAGAACGTTTTTGGGGGATTTACTGTCTGAGACAAGGAGATGAGGAGAGGAAGAGACAAGGAGACAAGGATATGACGAGAGGAAGAGACGAGGAGACAAGGATATGAGGAAAGGAAGACACAAGAAGACAAGGAGAGGAAGAGACGAAGAGACAAGGAGATGACGAGAGAAAGAGACGAGGAGACAAGGATATGACGAGAGAAAGAGACGAGGAGACAAGGATATGACGAGAGAAAGAGACGAGGAGACAAGGAGTTGAGGAGAGGAAGAGACGACGAGATAAGGATATGACGAGAGGAAGAGACGAGGAGACAAGGAAACCAGGGGAGGAAGAGACAAGGAGATCAATAGACAATTGAGGAGAGGAATAGATTATTTAAGTGTGTGTGTGTGTGTGTGTATGTGTGTGTGTGTGTGTGTGTGTGTGTGTGTGTGTGTGTGTGTGTGTGTGTGTGTGTGTGTGTGTGTGTGTCAGAGAGGAAGCGTCTCCCGGGAGAAAGAGGAGAACGACTCCCTGAAAATAATACAAAATAAAACCCTCAAAAAGCTTCAATTAAGGGTTCAGAGGAAACGAGGAGACGAGGAGGCGAGGAGGCGACAGCATGTCTCCTCAGCCCTCGTATCCCCGGTGGAAATGAACGTCTCTGTAAAGTTCAGACTGAACGGGTCCGCTCATCACAGATAAAGGAGAAGCGACCCTTCAGAGGAAGAGGAGGATGTTTCCTTTCCTTCGTCAGCCTGAAGGGAACGAACCGCTTCAATAGATTCTATAGATTGTTTTTACTAGAAAAGGTTAAGTTATGCGCACACACCTTTAATTTAATGAAGACGCTTCACCAGGACTCACCGCAACGCAGCTTTAACCCTTTAATGTGAGGAAGGAAACGAAGGAAACACAAAAAAATAAATACCGTAAACTCCTCGTCTCCTTGTCTCTACATCTACTTGTCTCCTCGTCTTGTCTCATTGTCTCCTTGTCTATTTGTGTCTTTATCATCTTTTTTCTTGTCCCTTTATCTACTCGTCTCATTCTCTACTTGTCTCCTAGACTCCTTGTCACCTTGTCTCTTCATCTCCTTGTGTTTTCAGTATTGTACCTCCTTGTGTCCATGTCTCCTTGTCGCCTTGTTTTCTTGTCTCTTCGTCTCCTTGTGTCTTCAGTATCTTGTCTCCTGGTCTCCTTGTATCCTTGTCTCTTTGGGGTATCAAGTGCTTCTGCTTGATTATTCATTCGTAGTATTTTTAGTCGTGACCTGGAATAAAGTCTTTGTTTTTATTATTATTATTATTATTAGTAGAGGTAGTAGTAGTAGTACTAGAGTAGTAGTAGTGTAATTGCAATCAAAAGCATGTATTTGTATGTGTTTTAAAGAAGGAAGTATCTCATTTAAGTCCTTTAAAGTCACACTGAGTTCATCTCAGGGAGCAGCTGTCAGCAGCGGTGCATTCTGGGTGTTTTGTGTCTTCATTGAGAGGATCACCTGCAGGGCTCTCAGGAGATGAGAGGAGATCTGAGCGCGTCTGAACCCTGACCTTTCACAGACAGAGGGGGCGTGGCCTCAGGGGGCGTGGCCTCGGGGGGCGTGGCCTCTTTAAAGATAATTCTCCTCCTCCTCCGGGAGGAAGCTGACATTTCCTCCGCCAGAGAGAAACAAACCTGCGTCTCATTCATATGGAACATTTTAACCTTTTCAGGCTGCAGATTATCTTTCTGTAATCTCCTCCGGAGGTCCGCCGCCTTCAATGGAGCAGAAGTGTGGATCATCTAATCTGTCAGGATTAAACGAGATCCACGGCGGCGCCGGATAATGGGCCCGGCAGATTGTGTGCAAAAATCTGCATTAATAATTCAGCTCTTTTTCTTTATTATTCATGAGGTGAAAAGAAGAAGAAGAGGATCAGCGGAGCGGCCGCTGGTCACCGGGCTTTTACTTTGAAGGCCTAAGATTTACATGCGGCTGCTAACCCTTCACAATAAAAGCCTCGAAGAAAACACTAAAAGAAGATAAACGCTAAATAAATATAATATATAAAATATAAGGATGGAATTACTGAATGGACGACGTCCTCGACGCCTCATCTCTTTAACTCCTCGTCTCCTCATCCCCTCATCCCCTCATCTCCTCGTCTCCTCATCCCCTCGTCACCACATCTCTTCATTCCCTCGTCTCCTCATCCCCTCGTCTCTTCATCCCCTCGTCTTCACGTCTCTTCATCTCCTCGTCTCCTCATCCCCTCGTCTCCTCGTTTCCTCATCCTCTCATCTCTTCATCCCCTTGTCTCCTCATCTTTTCATCTCGTCTCCTCATCCCCTTGTCTCCTCATCTCCTCATTCTCTTGTCTCCACATCTCTTCATCTCATATTCTTATCCCCTCATCTCCTCGTTTCCTCATCCCCTCATCTCTTCATCCCCTTGTCTCCTCATCTTTTCATCTCCTCGTCTCCTCATCCCCTTGTCTCCTCATCTCTTCATCCCTTTGTCTCCTCTTCTCTTCATCTCCTGGTCTCCTCATCCCCTTGTGTCCTTATCTCCTCATCTCTTCATCTTAATGTCTCCGGATCTCTTCATCTTGTCCTCTCCATGATTCCTCTTCATCTCCTCTTCTCCTTCTCTTCCTCCTCTCCTGTCCAGCGGCGGCGGTGAAGACGTTAATCCGGCGATGGCTCCTTGAAGGCTCCTCTCTCCTTGTCTTATTGTCTTTGGGAACACTTGGATCTCCACTTCCTGTTTCTGGTCATGAAGCAAAAAAAAAGAACCTGGGAACTAAAATATATATTTTTTTGGCCTAATTAAAACTTTTTGGCGCCTGGATGTTTAAAGACGGAGACAAAAGGCAGAGCTATCTGGGAATCCGGCCTCGGATTAAAAACCCTCGCACCTGAGCGCGGAGGCGTTAACTCGGGTTTAATGCTTTCTGTTTAATCTGGGTGCAGCAGCCCCTCACCTTCATCCGGCTCCTGTGAAGTTCCCTTCCTCTTAAAATATGCAGAGAGTGAACCGAGGCAGCCGCCTGTGTTTAAACTTCTTTTTTTCTAAAAACCAGAGACTCTCGGCGAGATGTCAGCAAAACTCTGAGTGAGACGCCGCCGCTCGCTTTGAGGCTCCGACTCATCCGGATGCTTTTGAATTTTCATGATTTAAAGTTAAAGAGAGAAAACGCCCCGTGATGGAAAATGTCACCTATTGACAGAGACCGGTGTGTGTGTGTGTGTGTGTGTGTGTGTGTGTGTGTGTGTGTGTGTGTGTGTGTGTGTGTGTGAACATTAGAAATGCTCCTTTAAGGGCCACACTGCTGTTTATTCAGGTTTAATCTCAAGAGCTGGAATTCCTTCCACTGATGTCAATCTTTAATCCAAACTATTTAAAACCTCTCGCGCCCAGATTCCTCAGTGACGTCTGTTAAAGTAGTCGAAAGAACCCCAAATGAGTTCAAATACTTTTATACCATCATGACTATGAACAATACAACAAAGCCTTGGCATGTCAGGAAGGAGTTTCAGTCAAAAAACTGTTGTTTCGTTCAAAAATGTAAAAGTTGGAACCTTTATGCCTAAACATGGTCAGATTGGGGCATGCTGGGTATTATTATTTGCATAATCTTCCCGCCTAAAACGTGACGAGTTCGAAAGAAACCTCCCACGACCGAGCGATCGAAAAACGTCCAAAGGAGTCGGATTGTGATTTTCCAGGTACTATTATACTACACACAAGTACTCTCAATACTTCATGAGACTCCTACGAGCTGCTCGGGTCACAACGACGAGTCTTTTATTGAAATATGACTTTGTAAAGTGTGTTTATTAACGATCTAGTTAAACCTTACGGCCGCCGACGGCGAGGCTACGAGGTTTATGCGATTACATAAACTTAAACTGTAAGTTTAATTTGTTCTGAGCTGACAGAACTCTTCCCACAATGCTTTGCTGTATTTCAGCAATTTAAATGAAGTGAATCATCGTCGTGCTGCCAGAGATACTTTAGCTAACGTCGCTTGACTCATTCGTGTCTTCTCTTTGTCCGATAATGGCCGCCGCGGGGCGTAAAAAGATGAAGATCATTGTCATCATCATCATCATCATGGATTTTGTCGTCTAAGTCTCTTCGTGGTGTGTTCAAGAACTTCAAGACACTTCATTGTTATTTGTGTCATCATTTGCGTTAAAAGAAACGTTCCTTTTCCCAAAGTTAGAAATCCATTAGCTTCTTGTCTCCTGGAGGAAACGTCTGTCTGTTGGACCTGTCCTCCTCCTCCTCCTCCTCTTCCTCTCCTCCCTCTCTGGTCGTCACACCTCCTCGCTCTGGATTACGTGGATTTCATACAGATTACTTTCTGGATTTTCTCCGAAGTCTTTTAAAGGTCCGGCTGGTTAACGCTGGAGGAGAGCAGCCGGACCGCAGGGAGCCGCCGGTTCCTCTGAGCTCCAGCCAGACGCTGAGCCGTCACTTTATATATATTTATATATATATATATATATATATATATATATATATATATATATATATATATATATATATATATATATATATACAGAAGGTCTTACTTTACGGTGAAACAGGAGAAACATTTTCTCCTGTTTCAAATTTTTTGGATCGTCCTCGTCGTCCTTTTCCTCGCCCTCGTCCCCCTCCTCCTCGTCCTCTTCGTCTTCCTTGTTCTCGTCCCTGTCCTTATCTTCCTCCTCCTCGTCCTCCTCCTCCTGGCCTTCATCCTCCTCCTCATCTTCGTCCTCGCCCGTGATCATATCCAGGTGACATTATATAATAA
This sequence comes from Clinocottus analis, assembly GCF_023055335.1. Classification (NCBI taxonomy): domain Eukaryota; kingdom Metazoa; phylum Chordata; class Actinopteri; order Perciformes; family Cottidae; genus Clinocottus; species Clinocottus analis. Next base: position 131,121 of record NW_027176215.1, on the reverse strand, counting down.
CGGTAGATGATATGTATGTATATATATATAGAAACCTTTTCTCCTGCTTTCATTGTTGTTATTAGATTCCTCCTCTGCGCCGCTTCCTCTTCTTCCTCTTCTTTCTCTTCTTCCTCGTCTTCCTCTGCTTCCTCTGCTTCCTCGGCTCCCCGGAGAGATCCGTCCACCAGCCCGAGAAAGTACGCCTGCCCGCGTGGAGAGAATATAATAACGTTTTTTCGCAGAGATTGAGAGGCTTTGGTCGGGTTTGAGCCGCCGCCGCCGTCCACATGTGAGTGACGGAGGAGGCGGCGTGGATCGGCAGCAGCCCCGCGGCCCTCTGGGAGATCGCTGCCGAGCAAACCAGGTGGAAAAGAAGGGTTGAAAAGCTCCTCTGCTCAAAATCTCCTTTTCCGTCTGCAACTTTTCTTCCTTCCAACTTCATGAGGAAGACGTGAGAGTTCAGGATTTATTGAAAGCAGGCAGTGAAATATATGTATGAATACAATTATAATGATTAAAAAAAGGCTGGATGAGGACGAGGAAGACGAGGACGATGGGGACGACGGTCAGGACGACGATGAGGACGAGGATGAGGACGAGGAGGATGAGGATGATGAGGACGTGAGCAAATCAACAGAAACTGTTTATTGTCCTCATTGTCGTCCTCACGGTCGTCCTCGTCCTCTTCCTTGTCCCAATCCTCTTCCTCACCCTCGTCGTCGCTTTTATGGTCGTCATTGTCCTGGTCTTTGTTGTCGTCGTCATGGTCGTGGTCCTTATGGTCGTCCCCCTCTTGTCCTCATGGTCGTCCTCATGGTCGTCCCAATCACCGTCCTCATGGTCGTCCTCATGGTCGTCCTCACGGTCGTCATCCTCTAGGTCGTCTCCGTCCTCGTGGTCGTCCCATCGTTGTCCTCATTGTCTTCCTCATGGTCGTCGTCCTCGTGGTCGTCGTCCTCCTGATCGTCGTCCTCCTGATCGTCGTCCTCATGGTCGTGCCTGTCGTCGTCCTCATCTTCATTCTCATCGTCGTCGTCCTCATCGTCCTCTTCGTCCTCATCGTCCTCCTCGTCCTCATCCAGCGGGTCTCCGCTCCCCTCCAGCGCTGCCCTCTGAAAGGACCATTAGCAGCTGCTCTTTGTTGGAGCTGAGATGACGCTGAATGTGTCGGACGGAGAGGAAACATGAATTAAACATCCGTGAGAGACGAAGAATTATGAGCGGTGTCCGGTCTAATAAGGCTGAGCATTAACTCCACAGAGTCCCGGCGCTGACTGACACCGAGACGTCTCGGTGGGAGGTTTCCTCTCGGGGGAAGAAGACGAAGCAAATGTCCATGAATTAAACAGGACGGAGAGGAAGGCCTCCACTCCCCGTGTCATTAGCGGTGTTTCATGTGTGTTGGACTCGGCAGGATGACGTCTGCCAGAAGACCAAGATATTTAAAGCCAAACTATACGTTCTTTTCCTTGAAATATTATGTATGCCCAGGGCTTTTATTGTGAAGGGTCCAACTGGAAGAACCTTTGTCAAAGTTGTCGGGAGTAATAAAGTTAAAACTGTGATCTTGTTTAATATGAAAAGGCAAGAAATATGAATGTAACTTGTTCCTCACGATGTGATTGGTTCATGCTTTTATTTGTTCTCCCTTATTAGCTACAAAATATGTAATTATATTATTAACATGCATCTATATGTATTTATTACTTATATTTATGTTTTGTGTGAAAATGTATTTTATTTTATTGTTTTATTCATTTTATTTATTAAATTATAATAATTTATTTTATTATGTATTATTATGTTTTTTGGGAAAATATTCTTGACAAACAAAAAAAGAAAGATTTATATATTAAAGTGCAAATTCCAACATTTTTAAAGTGTTTTTTTCTTCCTGATCTGGATGGAGGCTCCAAAGGAGAGAAGCTGTCGTATAATAAACAGAATATAAAAACTAAATATGTGATTTGTGATATTGAGCTGTGTAAATAAAATAGCCTGAATGGACCTTGGATTTAAAGATGCTTTCATAAACTGCTGTTATAAAAAAGCAATAAAAATAAAAGTGTCCGCTTAGGAATGAAGACACGGCGGTTGACAGAGTGTTTGACCGTAAGACTTTATAATTATTATATGTGTATACATTAATACATAATATATATATTTATGATGATTTATTATGGCCTTCTGAAGGAACATATGTTTGTTTTTTTCAGGCCACAAATGTCTTTCAGCTCAAAGAAATTAAGTAATTCAAGAACATAAGCGCGGAAGCAGATGAACATTTCGATACCCAGCATGCCCAAATCGGCCAATGTTTTGCCATAAAATAAGTAATTTTTCCATTTTTGAACCGAACAACATGTTTTTTTCCACTAAACCTCCTTCCTAGCAGGCCAATGCTTCGATGGATTGTTATTTTTGTTGCAGAATCTTAATATTTAGCTCCTAATCTTTCCAAAAAGGTGTCGTATTAGCATGTGGGTTGTTGTTAAGGCCCTGAACCAAACAGCTTGAAAAACTGGAGGACCTCTCGAGGAGCCATTTCTGGTCAATCTTGCTCATATCATGCTGGATGTTCACAGCTATGATCAGAATATGGTATAAAAGCGATTATTTTTGAAAATATACCTTTTCTGCACAAATAAATTCTGAAAAAAAATCGTATGAAATGACACAAGTATTACAACTCATTGGGGGTTCATAGACTACTTGAACACAGGGGAACATGAGGTCCAAACCCTGCAAACCCCGTAGGGAGGCTTTGGTGCTTCGTACAGGAGACTAATAGAACAAAAAGCAGTGTAAATAGGGACGTTTTTCCGGGGCTGCGCGCGTTGGCTTCGGCTCATTTGATCACATTCGTCTCAGAAAACATCGGGCGCGGATCTGTGAAGGGAAGCGAGGTCGGATAGAAAGCGGACTCATTACGCCGACTTCAAATGGGTCCGTATTTCTCCTCCTCGCGGAGGGAACAGAGGATGTATACGTGTGTGCGTGTGTGTGTGTGTGTGTGTGTGTGTGTGTGTGTGTGTGTGTGTGTGTGTGTGTGTGTGTGTGAGGGATAATGCACAGCGAGCAGGCGGGCTCTTGAATCACCCTGTCGGGGTTCATTTGGCAATAATGACCCGCCTCGCCGTCCTCCATCTCGTGGACGGACGGCGGTCCTTCCCGTTGACCGGGGGGGGGGGGGGGGGCAGAGAGAGGGGGGGGGGGGGGCGATCGATACGCTTTCAGTTCAGAATATTCACAAACCTTGCTCACCGTTTCAATGTTTTTTTTCCAGCACTCTCAATAAAAACAGGAGCGCAGAGTGGACGGGCAGCAGTTACCGTGTTAAACAGACCAGGACGCGGCCGCATCCCATTTCTCTGATTGAATCCCATAACCATCAGGGGCGCGCGCCCTCGTGCAATAAACGTCCTCAGCGGGAAAAACGACGGCGTCGCGTTTAATGGACGCAAATTATCGGGAAATTGCGCTTTCCTATCGCCCCGTTATTCTTCTCGGGATGCTAAATGTGAATTTATACACTGCGAGGGAACTGGAAACCAGGAAACTGGCAGGTGTTTTTAGAGCTCCACTTAAATTCCTCAAAGGAGGCTTTCATCTTCCAGGTGAGCTCCGGACGGCTCGACGGGTTTATTGTTGTGAAACTGAAACAACTTGTGGAAAGGAAGATACAGACGGACTAGTCGATAGTTAACCAGCAAACTGCTGGTTTGGTTTAAAGAGAAGCTGCTGAGGAAACTAGAACAATAAAGACGAGGAATGGAAACAAAGGAGAGAAGTGAAGGAGTCCAACAAACAGCGAGTAGGTCAGTGAAGGAAGTTTAGTTGTCTAAACTGAACTAGTAGTAGGTTAGTTATCTCAACCTAACTAAGTAGTTTAGTTGTCTGAACCTAACAAGTAGTAGTTTAGTTGTTTTGACCTAACTAGTAGTTTAGTGGTTTAAACCTAACTGAGAAGTTAAGTTGTCTCAACCTAACTAGTAGTTTAAGTGTTTAAACCTAACTTGTAGTTTAGTTGTAAAACCCTAACTAGCAGTTTAGTTGTATAAACATAACTAGTAGTTTAGTTGTCTAAACCTAACTGAATAGTTCAGTTGTAAAGCCCTAGCTAGTAGTTTAGTTTTAGAAGCCTAACTAAGTAGTTTTGTTGTTGAAACCTAACTAGCAGTTTAGTTGTTTAAACCTTACTATTAGGTTAGTTGTTTCAACCTAACTAGTAGTTTAGTTGTTTAGCCCTAACTAGTAGTTTAGTTGTTTAGCCCTAACTAGTAGTTCAGTATGATGTCGTCAGATCATTCGTCATGATGGTTCGTTGAACTGGGAGGAAACCAGTCTGTTATCCTGGATGACGGCGCTTTACATCTCAGAAACAGTTATGATGTCCTCTGCACTTCCTGTCGCATTTTGGACGCCTCTCTTTTAACTCCCACAATGCCTTGTGGTTGCGTGACTTTTGGAGAGGTGAACGGATGAACAGCTAACCGTTCATTAACTTTAGCATCTGGAGGCTGCAGCTCACCAACAGTCGTCCTCTCTCTGTTTTTAAACATGTAATTTAACTCTGTTGGGATCAAATCCCCTCAAACATTAAACTACAGTAACTTCAGTCACAGTCCCTCTGTGTGATCACGCTATCGGACAATTAATGGAATAAAGTAAATAAACTTTACTGTATTTCATTATGAGAAAATGCATTATGTTTACCTGAATATATCCTCATGATGTAATCATACATGGAGATGACATATTCACATGTTCTCACTCACAACTCGTCTCCACACCACCACTGCGCGCGCTAGTTAGCTTGCGCAGGGGTGGCTAGCTTGCGAGCTAACAGCGAGCTACGCAGACCTTCTTTTCCAGTGCATTTTTTCCAGTATACATTCCAGTGTACATTTTTTAAATATTTTTTCTTTTATTATCTTTTACGTAGTTTTTCTGTACTCCAACAATGCTTTGTGTTTTAAATGCTTATTATTGTTTATGTTTTTAAATCTTCATCAACACAGTAACCCAGAAACTATGGAAGCCCATTCACGCCACACACAAAAAAACATATTTATGACTTTTTTATTCTTTTTTTTGTGACGGTGATGGTCTTCCATAGTAAACCAGTAGCAGAAATGTCACCAAGTACATTAACCAAAGTACTTTGATTAAGTATAATTCTGAGGTACTTGTATTTTCATTTACTGCAACTTGATATATCTACTCCACTAAATCTCAAAGGGGAAATATTGTAATAATACATTACTCTGCCGATTCAGATCATCTAAACTAAACATAATCAATTCATAAATAATGATCCGTTATATTATGGAATATATTACCGGCCGTGTATATAAAGTAATTAAAATGAGCTCGGCTTTCAAACCGATGAACACATTACTGCATTAGTACCATAACGTTGTCTGTATTATTCTGCTGTTACATTCTACAAAGCGTCTTGACTGCGTCTGAACTTATATAATAACATGCTCTTCATTCATGTGTGCATATAGTTCCATCGTGTGTGTTCGTATAATGGAGGAAAACTGTAATGCCGCTTTTTCAATTTTTTCCTTTTTTTCTGGGAATGTTGCCACAGACACCCGGTACTCTTGGTACTGCAAAATGTGTAAATATTGCAATACTCAGCGGGCCATAAGCTCAATCACCATTGTGTTCGCTCCTCCAGCGACAGACAGAGAATTAAAACAGACTTTTATTTAAATGGAGACGGTCAAGATGGCCGACTGGCATCACATTACAACACGAAAGTGAAGGATACAAGTACTTCACCTCTGTGTATTATAGTGTATTGTAGTGTATTGTAGTGTATTGTACTGTATTACAGTGTATTATTGTAGTGTATTATAGGGTTTTATAATGCATTATAGTGTATTATAATGTATTATTGTAGTGTATTATAGGCTATTGTTATGTATTATAATGTTTTACTTCACCTCTGTGTATTATAGTGTATTATAAGGTATTATAGTGTATTGTAGTGTATTATAGAGTATTACAGTATATTATTGTAGTGTATTGTACTGTATTATAGTGTATTATTGTAGTGTATTATCGGGTATTACAGTGTATTATAGTGTATTGTAGTGTGTATTATCGTGTATTGAAGTGTATAGTAGTGTATTATACTGTATTATAGAGTATTGTACTGTATTGTAGCGTATTGTTGCGCATTATAGTGTAATATAGTGTATTGTACTGTATTGTAGTGTATTATAGTGTATTATTGTAGTGTTTTATTGTAGTGTATTGTAGTGTATTATTATAGTGTATTGTAGTGTATTATTGTAGTGTATTATAGTGTATTGTAGTGTATTGTAGTGTATTATAGTGTATTGTAGTGTATTGTAGTGTATTATAGTGTATTGTAGTGTATTATTATGGTGTATTATAGTGTATTGTAGTGTATTATAGTGTATTATTATAGTGTATTGTAGTGTATTATAGTGTATTATAGTGTATTGTAGTGTATTATAGTGTATTATTATAGTGTATTGTAGTGTATTATAGTGTATTATTATAGTGTATTGTAGTGTATTGTAGTGTATTATAGTGTATTATAGTGTATTGTAGTGTATTGTAGTGTATTATAGTGTATTATTATAGTGTATTGTAGTGTATTATAGTGTATTATAGTGTATTATTATAGTGTATTATAGTGTATTGTAGTGTATTGTAGTGTATTATAGTGTATTATAGTGTATTGTAGTGTATTATAGTGTATTATTATAGTGTATTATAGTGTATTGTAGTGTATTATAGTGTATTGTAGTGTATTATAGTGTATTATAGTGTATTATAGTGTATTGTAGTGTATTATAGTGTATTATAGTGTATTATTATAGTGTATTGTAGTGTATTATAGTGTATTGTAGTGTATTATAGTGTATTGTAGAGTATTAGTACAAAGACAAGTGCCTATTGAGTAAATCTAGGAAAAGGAGATTATTGCTCATACAGTATATTTTTTATCGTCTTGATGATGCTTCCAGCCACATGCGCTCCATCTTCCTCCTCTTCACCTTCGTCTTTGAACCGAACCCTCTGCAGGATGTGCAGCACTGATCCAGGATGTGTTCTGTGAGATAAAAGCTGCAGCAGCTGCTGCTCGCGGTCCTGACACCTTCTCTTTTCTCTTTTTTTGAGTCCATTTCAAGCAGCAGAATCAGGTGAAACGCTGTCGCCCTATTGGCCGATTCCTCCTCTCTTGTTTTAAGAAGATCCGACTTTAAAGACTCACAAAGAGAGAGATTAATTTTGGTATTTTTTGTTGCCGCTCTGTGTGACGGACGGGCAGCTTTTCTCGCGTCGGTTCATGTGGGCTTCAGCATCTGTGTCATCATTAGTATCATAACCCCTGTAAATATGCATCTTCCTCCAGTGTTCCTCTCTGACTGATCACATACATTATGGATGCTCTCCCATCCTCCTCCTCCTCCTCCTTCTCCTCCTCCTCCTCTTCTCTTTCACCACCTTTTATTAAAATCGCCGTTTCTTTTTCCTCTCCGCTTCCTGGCAGCGTGCGACGGCGGCGCTTCACTGCCATCAAGTGGACGCAAATTTGAAGACGAGGAACCGAAGGAGGACGATTCTTCACATATTTATGTTTTGTTCAAATATCTCTTTATTATTTGTGTTTCCAGTGGAGAGCCGAGGGGGAGGTGTGTCAGACTCGACTGTTTCATCCTCGCTCATCACTGTTTCAAGCAGCTTCTGAGGACTTGTATTCAGCCAACAGGACCGGTGGCATGAGTATTCAGATCGTGTACTTCTTTGAAGTAAAAAGCAGCAGGTACATGTGAAAGTACTGCTCTACGCCACAGAGTCCTGGATGAGTACGCTAACGTTTGTTAACAGTACTGATGTTTTACCTTCAACACGTAAAGGTGAAGGTGGAAGAAGAAGTAATGTTACTCTGACCAAACGCTTTACTTTCACTTCCAGAAGTTTTTGTCAAAATCTAACTAATAGTTTAGTTTAAACCTAACTAGTAGTTAATTGCCAACATCTAACCAGTAGTTTGGTTGGTTAAACCTAACCAGTAGTTTAGTTGGTTAAACCTAACCAGTAGTTTAGTTACATTAACTTTCATAGTTCTCAGTGTTTACCAGGATGTAATCCTCAATAAACTCGTCATCTCCTTCGTCTCCTTCATCTCCTTCGTCTCCTTCATCTCCTTCGTCACCTTTCCTCCGTTTCATCTCCTCACCTCTGACTCCTCACCTCTCATCTCCCAGCATGCCTCTCTGATCTCCGGCTACTTCATTTGATTCCTTGATTTATTTATTTATCTCCCGCCGTGCCCATAACTCAGGGCGTGGAGCCCGGAGCTCATATAAATGTCAGATCGACAGCGGAGCTCATAAACTCTGATTTGATCTTTATTCATCGGGGACGCGCCGTGAATAAAACACCCGGCGAGTAAATCATCATTTTCTGCTCTCTGTCAACGATGTCTGAGGGACGAGACGGAGGCATCCATCCAGCCGTCCGTCCGCCGGAAGCCCCGCCCCCCGCCGCCCCCGACAGGCCGGCTCGGCCCCGTCGAGGTCAGAGGCTCCAATGTTTTAATCATTTATATCAATTATACATTAAGAAAGTCATTGATTTTGACTTAAAGTCATGGAATCTCAAATAACTTATCATTCAATTATGATAAATAATTAAGTATTAAATTATTCGTCCTCCTCTTCCTCTTTTTATCCTCTTCTTCTTCCTGGTTTTCTCGCATCTTTCTCTCATCTATCGCCTCCTCTTCCTCTTTCTTCTCCAGCTCTTCATAGTTTTCTCACCACTTCCTCCTCCTCATCTTCCTCTTTTTTCCTCCCCGTTACCAGTTTTCTCACCACTTCCTCTTCCTCTTCTTCTTTTTTTCTCTTCCCTTCTTCCCAGTTTTCTCACATCTTCTTCTTCGTCTTCCTCTTCCTCTTTTTTTCCTACCCTTTTTTCCAGTTTTCTCTCCTCTTCATGTTCATCGTTTTTCCCTCTTCTTCTTCTCACTTTTCTTACGTTTTCCTCTTCCTCCTCTTCTTTTTTCCCTTCCCTTCATTGCAGTTTTCTCTCCTCTTCCTCTTCCTCTTCTCTTACAGTTCATTTCCAACCCCGACTCTCCTCTTCTTCCTCTTCTTCTTCTCTCTTCCTCTTTTTTCCTCCCCCTCTTCCCAGTTTTCTCGTCCTCTTCCTCGTCCTCTTCTCTTACAGTGTATTTCCACCCGGGCGGCTCTCCTCCTCCTCTTCCTCTCTCTCTTCCCTCGTCTTCCTCGTCTCTGTCTGGTGGAGCTTCACTGCCGCCTGCTGGTGACGGAGGGAACTGCAGCGCTGGATATTTATTCATCACTTTTCTGGTTCCTCTTCGTCTCTTTGCAGCTTGAGACGAAGATTAAACAGATTATTAAATATGAGGATCAACAGGACAAAAGCTTATTCTGGAGTTTAATATCCAGAAGAGTGCAGTTTAAATGTTTTTTAATAAACTTAACATAATGTTCCTTTACTTATGTACGTTTTACATAATATTTGTGTGAATATTCTATCAATTAATGTAATTATCAATACACTTATACTTATAATTATCATTAGTAATAATATATTATATCTTATAATATATGTTATTATATAATATAATGTCATTTGTCATATATTGTATATCATGTCATATTGTTTCATATTAGATAATATATCATATTTGAATATATCATATATCATAGTATAATATGTAATTTGTCATATAATATGTAATGTGTATCTCATATTAAATGATATTGTTTCATATCATATATAATATTATATTATATATCTTATTATATTATATAATTTGTCATGTATCATGTCATGAAATATATATCATATTGTTTAATATAATATATTATGTCTTATATCATATCATATGTCATATATAATGTCATGTATTATATATCATATTATATTGTTTAATATAATACATTATATTATGTCTTATTATATCATATGTCATATATCATGTCATTTATTATATATGATATTCAATTGTTTCATATCATATTACATGATATTAAAGTAAGTATTGTCTTATTGTGGCATTATTTATTGATGTGTGTATTGTTTCCTCTCTTGGTCGCGGTAACAATAGAATAACGTTCAATAATTTAAATGTTATATTTCTTTCGTCGGCCTTAAAGTCTCTCACATGTTCAGCAGCAGCGTGTATTCCTGACGGATTCATAATAAACATTTCTCACTTCAGGTTTACATTTCTAAGATCTTGAAGTCTCTGTGAAGAGAGAGCCAGCAAATTAAATAATTCAGGTTTTGTCTTTTTTTTTTTTTTACACCCCAAAAAAATCTTCAGACGTTTCTCGGTCACGGCCTTCAGAGAGGAGAGAGTTCTCTCTGCGCTTTTAGTTTGGTTTAAATCCCCTTGAAGTTAGAAGAAGAGTTGGATTTTGTTCTTTGTTTGTCTAATTGAGGTTTCGTAACCTTCCACATTCAGGTGTATAGAGGTCATCTGAGGCCTTCAGGGTCCGAAGGAAAAACCAGCATTAACGTGAACGCCGTTGTGTACGTTGGAACTTTCTCGGCGAGAGGTTCCAGGAAAAAGGCAGACGTAAAAAGCCTCGGCTGGAGGTCGGTGTTCACCAAAGTGGCACAATTTAATTTGCGCGTCGGGGGAAGCGCGATATGGACTCGGTAATGAAAAGCTCTCAGCTTTAAGTTGGTCTGCTTGATATTCACGAGAGAGGCGAGCGAAGGCAGGAGGCAGCCATCGTGGAGACATGCAAATGCAGCTGATCTCTTTAATACGGAGCCGCGGCCCAATCGGAGCGGCGACTTTGACAAGCAGAACAAATGCCCCCGCGAGCGCAAACATGTGCGGGTCAGGAGCGAGAATTCCCCCCCCCAAAAAAACTTTTCCCTTTATCCTCTTTTCAACGCCGGCGGTCTCATTCTGCCTGTTCGCTGGCTGTTAAATTAGTCATCTGAGATTAGAGGCGGCTTAAAGAAGAAGAAGAAGTTCTCCCGCTTCAAAAGTTGATCAAAAAAAAAGCTTGCAAAACTTTTTGTACACTGAACATAAACACAAATTCAATAAAACATTGTGGGGCGAAAAGATTTCGTTAAAGGTCTCTCGGCGGGAAATATGCTTTGTTTAAGTTGTTGATGCTAATTACCAGCTTTAAGTCGCAATGAAGTCTGTGTTGGGTTAGCTTAGCTTAGCATAAAGACTGGAGGCAGGGGGAAACAGCTAGCCTCTACTTAAGTGGATAATTATGCACGAAATAATACCCAGCATGCACCAAACTGATCATGTTTAGGCATAAAGAACCGAACGACAGTTTTTTGACTGTAACTCCTTCGTAACAACACAATGCTTTGTTTTATTGTGATTGTTCTTCCATTCTTTGGGTGATTATCATTACAAAGAGGATTCGGTTTCCGGTATTTAAAATAACCACATCAATATATAAATTAATCAATACGCAGGTTTATTAAAAGTTTGATTGATTGGTTATAACGTGCAGAAACGGCAAAGAAAGCGCCACAGCTGTAAAGAACTACAACCCCCAGCAGCGCCGCGTTCAGTATCCGCGCATGCGCAGTAGCAGCAGCACGAGGCTGTTTCCGCACTGTGAAGATGTTGACGGCGGTGCTGCTGGCCGCGCTCTGCGGGCTCGCGAGCTCTGTGTTCCTGCGCGTGGAGCACGCGGAGCGCCGCTGCTTCACGGAGAACCTCGCGCACCGCACGAGGGTCGTGGGTAAGCGCGTCGCCTAGTAACGGCTGCCGTGGGTCCCTTTACGAGTAAACAACAACAACAACAACTTAGAGGAAGTTCCTCATACCTAACTTTAAAACCTTAAAGCGGTCTTACTAGCATGCACCGTTACCGTGTAGCCGAGGGTTACAATGTATATACGTTATATTAGTCATGAAATAAGCACTTTATTTCTTGCTTTACACATACTTTTTTTCCGATTTCCGTTTTCCCCTTCACAATAAAAGCAGTCTTCAACGTCTCTAAATTAAATTTAACGTCTTTAACGTCTATGTTAATGATAATAATTATAATAATACAACTAATAATGATATCAAACAAAGTGATTCTGTGATATATTGTGTATCAAACCTACTCCTGATGATAATATATGTGTACATGTATGTATTTCCCTCTCAGTTGTGTACTGGACTCGTCAGTACCATGAGCAGAGAGACGAGTACCTGCCGGTGCATCCGGACCTGGAGATGAACGTCGACGTCACGGATCCTGATGAGCAGGTCGGTCCTGATGACAGGAGACGGTGGAGCGGAGCAGAAAAATGTAATACTATAAATGTAGTTCAAACTAAAAGTGTATTAATTAAGAAAGTCTCGTCTTTTCCAACAACAATTCATTTATAAATAAATAAATTACATTTATTCATGAATACATTTAATTTGACAACCATAATATCCTAAATAGTCTTTTTGAAATGTCATTAATTTATTAATTAATACCATTTCTTTTATTTATTATAAATGTTTCCAATTAAATTGATTTATGAATCAATTAATACAATGTATTTATTTATAAATACATTATATTCATTTATTGCAACAACAAAAAATTGCGTTTATGAATAAATATATTGTATTTCTTTTAAAAGTTATAAAATGTATTCATAAATGCATATATTTTTATATAATGTATTACATTTTTAGCAAACATTTTTCAAAAAAATTACTAAAATTACAAATGTATTTATTTATAATTAAATTGTATTGTATTAAAATGCAATTTATTTATTTAAAATCTAAAATAAAGTAAATAAAAATCAAATAATTATTATTATTACTCATAATAATAATTTGAGTGAAGTATATAAATATGCGTGTGTCTGCGTCTGTCCCCTCCAGCCGGTCCTGTTCGGGTCGTACGGCTCGGCGGGTCGCTTCACGTTCACGTCCCAGCACCCAGGAACGTACCGCTTCTGCCTGCAGTCGCACTCCCCACAGCGCCCCCTGGCGGCCGGAGGCCCGCTGGTGAGCGCACGCTGGTTTGAAGCTTCTTGTAATGCCGCTATTGAGCCGCAGAGATGCGTGCGCGTCCCTCCCTCTCTCCTCACCTCACCTCACTTCCTGTCCCGCCCCGCAGGCCCTGCACCTGGACGTCCGGGTTGGGGATAGAACCAACGACTACCGCGACATCGCCGCCAGAGACCGGCTGACGGAGCTGCAGCTGAGGGTCCGGCAGCTGACGGAGCAGATCTATCATATCCGGAATGAGCAGGAGTACCACAAGGTCAGTGTGTGCAATGAGTTTAAACGTGCTGGAAGACGAAGCGTGTTCCGTTCAGCTGAAGTGGCTCCTTGCTTCCTTCACTAGCGTCCTTTTTTTTTTTAGCTCTCCACCACGTTCTTTGAATCTCTGCTCCGTGTGTTTGGTTCTCAGCTGAGGGCAGAGAACCTGCGTCACGTCGACTTCTGCACCAACAAGTTGGTCTTCTGGTGGGTCATGATCCGAATGCTCTACGTGGTGGTCATCATCACCTGGAACCCCGGATGGTAACTCTTTTTCTTTATATTCTTCTTCTTCTTCTTGTTCTGTTTGTATTTTTCTGCCTCATCTCTCGTCTTCATGCATGTTTCTCTTCTCTTGTGTGTGAATAAATTGCATTAAATGTTTGATCCATTCAAAAAAACTTTTATTGACAGAACTTCATCGTCATCACACATTAGAAAAGAATCTCGATACAAAACGTTTGTGTAAAAAATAGACTTATTTATAGTTGTATATACACGGTTCTGTCCACTGCGGCTGCTTCAGGTGAAGCTTCTCCTCTTCAGTACACTTTGGACCTACAAAACAAATAAAAAGGGGACAATTTAAATATGAACTTGAGTATTTCCAGACTTAATAAAAGATGTGTATTAGACTGAGACCCCACCTGGAGAAGCTGGACACGGCGAGCAGGGCGAACAGCAGCTCCAGCCCGTAGAAGCAGAGCAGCACACCGCTCAGGACGACCTCCAGCCGCAGGACGAAGGTCTGCAGCAGCAGGAAGTAGACGGCCAGCGCCGCGCACGGGACGAGCATTAAGAGCGCCGCGCTTGAGGCCAGAGAGCGCTCGCACAGGTTCCCCTTCCAGCCTGGAAGAACAACGCAGGTCATCCTCCCTCACTAGATCACATCCTCCCTCACTTAACTCCTAAACACTTCCTCCCTCACTGGATCTCCTCACTGGATCCCCTCTACATCCTCCCTCACTAGATCACATCCTCCCTCACTAGATCCCCTACTCCATTCCTCACCGGATCCCTTCCTCTACATCCTCCCTCACTAGATCTCCTCACTGGATCCACATCCTCCCTCACTGGATCCTCTCCTCCACATCGTCCCTCACTAGATCTCCTCACTGGATCCTCTCCTCTACCCTCAGCACCCGGTTTGCTTCATAAAAACAGCTGACGGCCTCCAGATGGAACATCAGCGCTCGGTTTCCAAATGAATCCAAACAGATCTCGTCATTAAAAGTCAAAAGTACTGAATGACAGGACGGGGGACTCCCTTCAGACGATGACATCATCCTTCATGTGCAGAACAAACTTCCTGAATCATTCGGTTGAGATGACAATGAGTTGTTGCCTCATTGTTGTTGACAGAATTCCATCCAAACGTCAATATGTTGGCACTATAAGAAACAAACCAGTAATAAATCATCTGCTTGTTGTAGTTTACCCACCGTAGAAGAGGCGGAGCGTCTCCAGACAAAGGAACAGGACCAGCAGAACCACGTCAAGAACCAGATTATCGGCTGGGTAGGGAAGTAGGGCCCCTGCAGGCGAGAGGAGGGAGGTTCAGCTCGGCTGCACGCCAACGTCCAACAAATAAAGATGTTATTACCTCCAAAAATACCAAAAACAGAAATGTATGGGAGCCCATTTTTGCCATAATTATGAGATAATCTTATCTTATGTCTATGACTTTTTATCTCATAATTATGACTGTTTATCTCATAATTTTGACTTTTTTATCTCATAATTATGACTTTTTATCTCATAATTTTCACTTTTTAGCTCATAATCATGACTTTATGTCATAATTTTGACTTATTTTATAATTATGACTTTTATCTTATAGTTATGACTTTTTATCTCATAATGACTTTTTCTCATGATTTTGACTTTATTATTATCTCATAATTATGACTTCTTTTGTGTGTCAGAAATGGGCTTCCATTGGAACGTTTGATTTTGAGATGTTTTTTAATGCAGTTCTTCGGCCTTCCTGAGGGCTTGTTTGAGCTTTTCTTTTATGTGTTATGTTATCTTTACTATTACCACACGTTACAGTGTCTAAACGTGGTATTCGTGTACTCGCAGTACTTCAGACGCACTTTGATTTCTACTTTGATTCCTCAATGAATAAAAAATGTAATTGTTCTCAAACGCTTGAAAAGTGTTTACTGACTTAAATTTTCACACAATTACAGTTTTACTGATTTAACAGGTAATAACTCTTTTAAAAAAAAACACTTAACTAGTTCTAACACATTAAAACATGAAGTATATATGTGTTTTTATAGTGTAATAGTTCGTAGATCTATACTGATGTTTTTTTATAAAGAATATGAATATATCATTTTATGGCAGTTTTTTGTCCGTGTACATGTGTACTCTCAGGACTTTTACCTGTATAAAAAGGTTCAGTAACCTGTTGCAGTCTTTCTGCAGATAATAATGTTTACTATAATAATAATAATAATAATAATAATAATAATAATAATAATGTTTACTATAATAATGATAATATTGGTGTGGCGGTGGGACGTCTCCCAGACCTTTGTAGACGAAAATTAAGCTCTCTGCCAGGAAGAAGGCAGCAAAGTAACAGCTGTTCAGGTAGAAGAGGATCTGCAGAGCAATGGACGACAGCTGAGGAAGAGCGAGTCAAGGACAACAGAGGGACAAGACACACACACACACACACACACAAAGAGAGAGACGTGCACACAAAGAGAGAGACAGACACACACACACACACACACACATACAAAGACAGACACACACAGACACACACAGAAACACAAGCACACACACTCAGTTTCCTGTGAAGGATACAATTAGTTGGCTCCCTGCAGAGATGAAGATGAAAATAAAATAATGCATCACTTAACAAGGAATAATTGAACCTCTTTTTTCAACATCACTAAATATTTAGAATGTTTTATTCACGTATTTAAGTATTAATACATTGTGTATACAGATGTAAAAATTGAAGTACTTGTACAAGTATGCAAACAAATACAAAGCTAACAATCTGAAGTTAGCCATCCAGAATAATGTATACTTTTACTACTTTAAGTACGTTTCCTTATACTTGCATACTTTCACGTTAATTGGTAAGAAAGTATTTTTTAAAGTATCGCAGTATCTTTGGCTTGTTGAGGGGAATTTGCGTCAACGTGTCTGACACGAAGCTAACGTCTGCTAGCTTTATTTCCGGTCACGTGGTTTCCTGTCGCATCGGTAAATAATTATAAATACAGCTTATTATTCATATTTGTTGTTTCTAAACCTTTAGAAAGCTTTTGGATGTTCATATTAAGCGGAAAGAGTGAGGAACCTTACCCGGCGCCATGTCTGATTGCCATGGAAACAGCTTGGGCGGAAGTGCTTCTTCTTCGCTTCAACTGGAGCGGGTTTAGTTTACCGCCCCCTCGCGGCTGTATGTGGTACTGCTAGTAATACTACATGTATGTGAAAGCCTAATACTTAGATTCTTAGTATTACGAGTATCTAATTAGGCCTTCACATAAAATTATTTTTCTATTGGTCTATAAAATATAATTAAAAAATAAATCTGTGACAGTCTAAAAGTTATAAATAATACAAATATTGCAAATAAATGTTTACAGATTTAATTTTTGACAGTGACATACCTAGTTATTAAAAGGTATTAGCATCATCATATGTGTACCAGAAGTAAAAAAAACAAAAAAAACTACTCATAACACAGAATAATACATTATGTGTTGTTACGTGTTCAACATGGAATGTAGCATCTGGTAAATGTAGTGCAGTTGCTGTGGAATGAAGTTAGTGCAAAAATAAAGTTAAAAGTATCTGTTGAAAGTCATACTGATATTCTAGAAGCAAAATCAGCCACATCTTTAAACCACTAATAGAATTAAACAAGTAACTCAAATTTGTAAATGTGTGTAGTTTTATTCTACCAAAGGAGGTCTTCAACTTTCATTAGAATAAATAAATGACTCAATGCATAATTATATATTTTTTAATTTAATGATTTTTTTTTTAATTTAAAGTATTGTATGTATTATTATTATTTTGTATTTATTCAATATTACGTAATATAAATGTACTTCCGTGACGGAAAAGCGTCAAGAACTACAACCCCCAGCAGCTGCTTGCGGCGCGCTGATTGGCCAGAGTCGCTCGGTGGGTTTACGTGGCATTGCTGACTCTACGCAGACTCAGTGCGTCGCTCTGCTCTCTCTCTCGCTCCCCGGCAGGAAGGAAGATGGTGTCCGTCAGGATGCGATCGTGTGTTTCGTCGCTTTTACTCCTGAACGTCTTGTACAGCGTCGTGTCTTCGCTGTATTTCCACATCGGTGAGACGGAGAAGAAGTGCTTCATAGAGGAGATCCCGGACGAAACGATGATCATCGGTGAGTGTCGCGATGGAGGAAGTCTGCCGGCTAATGCTAACGCTAACGTTAGCCCACCAACTTGAGCTAGTTAGCTAATCGGCTAACCAGCGCAAGTTGTCGTTCGTGTCCAAACTAGTGCTACGTCATAGCTTTGTAAACACAAATGCGCGCGCACACACACACGATACGTACCTCTAAAATGTTGTGAAAAGTACAATATTTGTCGTTGAGCTGTAGTACAGTAACAAGTACAATATGTATCTCTGATGTTTAGTACAGTAACAGGTACAATATGTCTCTGACATGTAGTACAGTAACAAGTACAATATGTACTGTTGAGATGTAATACAGTAACAGGAACCATATGTATCTCTGAGATGTAGTAAAGAAGAAGTAGAATGTAGTAGAGTAAGGAAGTAATAGAACCATAAACTCATACAAGTACATAGATTGAGTAAACGTAACCTCTGGTGTTAGTATTCCTGACTGTCCTTGAACATCTCATCTGAACCGAAAGATTTATATTAATTAGCATGTTACAGTCGTATATGTATGTATACATATATTATAAGTACAAAGATCTCTCTTTCTCTCGCTCTCTAACAGGTAACTACCGCACTCAGCTGTACGATAAACAGAGAGAGGAGTACATGCCGGCAACTCAGGGTCTGGGGATGTTTGTGGAGGTCAAAGATCCTGATGACAAGGTGAACGAACGGCTTCCTCGTCATCATCACCTTCACCATCATCAGTGTTTAACCGCTCTTCGTCTCCTGCAGGTCATCCTGTCCCGCCAGTACGGCTCAGAGGGGAGGTTCACCTTCACGTCGCACACACCTGGAGAGCACCAGATCTGCCTGCACTCCAACTCCTCCAAGTTCGCCCTGTTCGCCGGAGGCATGCTGGTAAAGGACACGCCCCACGAGAGGAGAGGAGAGGAGACACCTAGAGGACACATTAGTGTAGAGGAGACACGGGGGTAGAGGAGACACGAGTGTAGAGGAGACACGAGTGTAGAGGAGACACGAGTGTAGAGGAGACACAAGTGTAGAGGAGACACAAGTCTAAAGGACACATCTCACGAGTGTAGAGGAGACAGCTAGAAGAGACGGGGGTCTCGAGGAGACCCCTAAAGGAGACATGAGTCTTGAGGAGACACCATGTCTCCGTCTCCTCAACAGGTGTTTGCTCTCTGAACCGGTTTCGACCAGAACTCACATTTCACTCTCAGCAGTTTTTCTTCTGTTTGTTGAAATGTTTCCGTTGACTTTGTGTTGACTTTGTGTTCATATTGTGTTGACTTTATGTTCACATTGTGTTCACATTGTTTCATCAAAAATACTTGTGTTTTACTGTTGTAGTAATTCACAGCATTTTTTTCATAAATTGAAATGATAATGAAAAAACAGATATTATTTTATGGCTGTGCGGTGGACCGGTTCAACCAGTATCCTGGTTTAAAATGTCCATACAGTATTTGTAACGCTAATAATTGTACATGTATAAATTTACGACTGCCAAACTGCATGCTGGGTAAAGCTCGCCCGCTGTTGCAAGAAGAAACTCAGTGGCAGGAAGAGAAAAATAGTTTTTGTTCACCAACATTCCCCTGGGTCCTAAATCCCTCCATGTTTATCTTGTGTACCAAAGTAAAAGCAGCTGTGGTCCTTTTCGGCGTCAATGAATTAATGTGTTTACTCTGGGAAAAATATAGTGAAACCGCCAGAATCTTCCAAAATACTGTGTGAGTTTTTGGCCGTACCGCCCGGCCCGAGCTCTGTGGTCGTTCACGACGGTCACCCGGCTGCTCGTTGCGTTGCAGAGGGTGCACCTGGACATCCAGGTGGGAGAGCACGCCAACAACTACGCCGAGATCGCCGCCAAAGACAAGCTGACGGAGCTGCAGCTGCGCGTCCGGCAGCTGGTGGAGCAGGTGGACCAGATCCAGAAGGAGCAGAACTACCAGAGGGTCAGTGCGTGTTAGTGTGTGTGTGTTTGTGTGTCAGTGTGTAAACTGTGAGACAACATGTGCCGTGTCACCTTCTCCCAGCAGGACTCTTAGCTCGTAGCTGTTGTCTAGTTCTTTGAACCCAGAGACTCTGGAGCTGATATCTCTCTCTCTCATCCCTCTCTCCCTACCTCTCTCTCCCCTCCTCTTTCCTCCCTCCCTCAGTACCGTGAGGAGCGTTTCCGTCAGACCAGTGAGAGCACCAACCAGCGCGTCCTCTGGTGGTCCATCGTGCAGACGCTTATCCTGGTGGCCATCGGCATCTGGCAGATGAGACACCTCAAGAGCTTCTTCGAGGCCAAGAAGCTGGTGTAGTGTGTGTTTGTGTGTGTAAGAGTGTGTGTATGTGTGAGAGAGAGAGTGTGTGCGTGTGTGTGTGAGAAGCAGCTGCGAGGGCGGGCTGTCCTGGTAGTTCTCAGCTCTGCAGTAGCCTCTCGGGCGTGAGAGCTGTATTTATTACAGAGGCGTGTGATCAGGATGCGTTACTGGCCAAGAGAGATGTTTGGATCACAGGAAATATCAGTTTTCTTTTCTTTCTTTTTTTTCTTTTCAAGCAAAAGCAGAGATTATAATCAGGATAAAACTGCAAACTGACTTTGTGAAACATTTTCTAGAAGTTGGAGATTCTGCAACAAAAGTAGAGCTCAAATATTGACGGTCGAGGACGGCTTTCCTCCGTTGTTGTTGTTGTTGTTCATTCGTCGTTGCATCGTCTCGTTTTCTCACGTCAACAGACTTTGGGCTTCAACAAAGATCTAAAGTGTAAATAAATCCTGATGCAACACCAACAACACAACAACAACACATCTTCAGTTTACACCTGCAGAACTTAAAGAGACAGTCGTGATGTTTAGAGGTGTTTTTGTGTGTATGTGTACATGGATGTAAATGTGTGTGTGTGTATGTGTGTATGTTTATATACACACACACACACACACATATATGTCTGTGTGTGTGTGTGTGTGTATACACACACACATATATACACACCTATATATACACATGTATATATGTGTGTGTGTATATACACACCTATGTATATATGTGTGTATGTATGTGTATATACACATACATACACACATATACACATACATACATACATGTATATATGTGTGTATATACACACCTATATACACATGTATATAGGTGTGTGTGTGTATATACACACGTATATAGGTATGTATGTATGTGTATATGTGTGTATGTATGTGTATATACACATACATACACACATATACACATACATACATACATACATATATACGTGTGTGTATATACACACACATATGTATGTGTATATGTGTGTATGTATGTGTATATACACATACATACGTGTGTGTGTGTGTGTGTGTGTATACACACACATACATGTATGTATATGTGTATATACACATACATACACACATACATGTGTGTGTGTATATATACACATATATGTCTGTGTGTGTCTGTGTGTATATATATATATATATATATATATATATGCATACATGCATGCATACACACACTTTCAGTGTTTTACTGCAGTAGACGGACAAAGTAAAGTTCTGTCTGAACGTATTTCAGACTCCTTAAATAATCTCCATCAGTTTAATTGAACGTTATATTTAAAGTGTTTTCATCTCTTTACCTTCATGTCAGACAACTGAAGCTGTTTGTCCCCAAACACACCAGACTCCATTCACAAAACCACTCATTTAACCTCTGAGGGCTCAGGAGCTGCTGCTCTGCTGCTGAACCCATCTGTTGGTTAGTTTGTGTTGTTGTGAGAATTCAGTGTTTTAAAGGTTAGTTCACTTTCACCAAAGTCTCACAACAACACAAACAAACCACCAGATGGGTTCAGCAGCAGAGCAGCAGCTCTGAGTTGTTACTGAGGTTAAATGAGTGTTTTTATGAATGGAGTCTGGTGTGTTTGGAGAGAGAATAAATAAAATGGCTTCAGTTCTCTGACTGGAAGGTATAGAGGTGAAAATACTCTAAATGTAGGATTAAATCATTCTTTGAGGTGTTGTACGTCCACGGCAGTACTTCTCTTTGCGCCGTCTGTTGTCCTGTAGTAGTACACTGAGAAGTACTTCAAACAGCCGCGCAATAATTCTACCGTCCTGCTTTAGAAAACAGAAGCGCCGAGTGGATGAAACGACCTCTTTGCATCACAGATTACATTTATTAATCTGACATTATTTCATCTTCTGGTGGGCGCTTTGTGTGGACGGTGATCTCAGCTCGTCTTCCTCCGTTTCAGTGAAACCGACCGAACGAGAGCTTAAACTGAGCAGACGGGATCTTTAAAACCTTCTGCTGTTCATTTTTAAAAGAAGAAAAGAAGAAAAAAAATCTAAAATAATAATTATCTGCCAATTGTGGGTTCTTTAGATGAAGTTGAGGAGGCGAACAGGCACATTTATGTTTTATTTTCCTGGGACTTTTATTGTTGAAAAGCAGCTTTCGGGATCTTGAGGCGTCTGTTGACCTTTTTGAGGGACGGGAGAACTGGGTTTTGACGAAGAGGACGTACTGGGTTTCACGTACAGGAAGTACCGGTTTGACCTTCCTCTCTGAATCTGGTCGCTCGAAGAAAAAACGCTCCGCGCCACTCGCGTGGTTTCTCCTTCGCCGGAGGGCTCGCGGCGTCTCATTCCTCCACATTTTTTAATTCTTTTACTTCGCTGAATACTCGGCGTCCTCGTGGTTTTTTTCGTTCGCGGTTTCAAATCCTCCTGAAGTTCAGTGACAAGAAGCCGTGGAATGAAAAGGAAAAGGCCCCTCTGTTGTGTTCGTTCTGCACCTCTAAAGAGCTTCTTCTTCTTCTCTGGTGGGTTTATGTTGCTGGAATGTTTCAGACGTGTTTTTTGGGGCTTAGAATTCGAATCGGGTGGTTTTTGAAGCTGGAGGCGGGGCTTGATTTGATTTAAGTTAATTTCTTTTTGGAGAGGTTCTGTCCGTGTGAAATGTGTCTAAAATTGCACTCAGAATAAAGTTTTTGTCACATTTGGTTTGAAGGACTAACGTTTCTTTTGTTCTTGTAATATTCTCCACTGAGAAAGTTTTTTATGAGCTGTGACTTTGTTGTATTATAAGGAAAAGTGGAAAAGATTGTGACTGCAAAAATGATGTAATAAAGGTAAAAGTTAAATAATGATGCGTGTTTCCTCATGTGAGAAACTATGGAAGCCCGTTAGCGCCACAAACCTTTTTATTAACATCATAAATTAGATAAAAGACGAAATTAAGAGATGAAAAAAAAGACAAAATTATGAGATGTGACAAAAAGTCACAATTGTAAAAATAAAGTCGAAATTATGCGCACTTACTATCATAGTTATGTCTTTAAAAAATGAAAAATTGCTCCGGTAATGGTATGTATTTATTTAAATACTCTAATTATTTACTTAAAAGTAGTAATACCACAGTGTGGAAGTATACATCCTGCCGTATTAGCATCAACATAAACTTAACAGCATCAATAAAATATCTATATATTATAAATATGTTCCTCACTTTGATGATGCAGCTGGTAAAGATGAAGCTCATTTTATTCACTTGTAAAATTATAATATATAATTTATTTGATAGTTTTTATCATCTAAAGATTTGAAGTTATTATGCAATACATTTAGTGCATTAAGTAGTACAATGTATTCCTTGTAGAAGTACTAAGTAACGTAAAGTACCTCCAAAGTTCCACTGAACCGCAGTACTTGAGTAAACACAGTAAATGTGTCTGTAAAGATAAGTCACCCACGTCAAAAAGTTATGGCAGAACAAAGGAAGTTATTCAGTCATTGTGGATTCTTTACTGTGTTTATTGATTATAAAAATATTCCCCCACTGCGTTATAGATATAATATTCAGTAAGAATAACGTGAAATCATATTTTACTTCTCGGAAGTACAACTCAGAAGTCGGAACCTTTCTTCGGTGACACCCGGAACCGTTTCTACTCGGACTCTTAAAGCGGTCGCACAACAATCCAGTCGCAGGGGTTTTTTTTTCTCCCCGCGGTGTGAGAGAACCGCTACGTGTACAGTTTTAACGGGGAGCCCGCGGGAGGCTGTTACCGGACGGACCGGTTACAACATGGATTATTATTATTATCATAATTATAACACGACGAAACATGTCGGCGGGCCGCAGAGGCGGTGAGGAGCTAGGAAGCAGGAGAGAGGAGACGAGGACATGAGCCTGTAGCATTGTTGCCGTGTTTCTGGACGTCGAGCAGCAGCTGTGAAGATGATGCACTCGTCGAGGAGGAAGCCGGTCCTCTACTTCAAAGAGGAGAGGCGGTGAGGAAGATTCCTGCTTTTGTTTCTACGTTATTGTTGTTTACTCTGTCGCCATGTTTTCTGTGTGGTCTTCTTAATTTCACAATAAAAGCACCATTGGGAGGGGAGAAGTATTCAGGTCCTTTAGTGCAGTAAAAGTACTACTAAAACACCTCCCGTGAAGTTGAAGTATAACTCTGTAAAATGTACTTTAACTTGTGAATGTGGTATTCTTCACAATGAGTACTTTTACTTTGTTTTACATAAAGTTACTTTAAGTTTACTACTAAGGCCTCGATGTGACCGCCACCAAGTACACAAGTACACAAGTACAAAGTACACCGTTTATCTGTGAGACAAGGTACACTGAAAAGTACAATATGTACATCTGAGATGTAGTCCAGTACAAAGTACTATGTGTACCTCTGATGTTATCATGATGTCTGATGTCTCTTTTCTCTTATTTTTTAAAATCTCTTCATACTTAATTTTATAATCTATTCTCTTTTTTTATTTCCTTTCTCTTTTATTCTTTTTTAAATGTCTTAGATAAAAATTTTGTTTCAAAAATAAGATTTTTTTAAACAAAATTTTAATCTATTTTTTGATTTCCTCTCTTTTTCAGATTTTTTAAAATCTTTTTTCTTTTATTTATTTATCTTTTTTTATTTATCAATTTTTATTATTTAAATATCTTTTCTACTTTTTTCTTTTAATCATTTTTTTAATCTCTTATTTCAAATCTCTTTTTTCTTATCTTAGTTCTATACTTTGTCGATGATGACTTCTTGTTGTTTTCCCAGCTGACTGCTGCATGTTTGTTGTTGTTGTTGTTGTTGTTGTTGTTGTTTTCCCTCCTGACTGAAGCTCCGCCTCCCTCCTCTCCTCCCCAGCTTCCTGTCTGGTAAATGTACGATCTACAAGCTGTTCGGCCTCTGCTTGGTGCTGCTGCTCGTGTCTCTGCTGTGGCTGCAGCTCGGCTGCTCCGGTGACATG
This sequence comes from Clinocottus analis, assembly GCF_023055335.1. NCBI lineage: Eukaryota > Metazoa > Chordata > Actinopteri > Perciformes > Cottidae > Clinocottus > Clinocottus analis. Next base: position 106,221 of record NW_027176215.1, on the reverse strand, counting down.
TCGGCCGCCGCCGCGCACGCAGAGCGCCGCCTGCAGCCGCCGCCGCCGCCGCCCTGCCCCCCCGCCGCCGCCGCGCAGGCGCCCGCGGCTGACGAGCCGTCCTGGGGTCCTCACAAGCTGGCCCTCATCGTGCCCTTCAGGGAGCGCTTCGACGAGCTGCTGGTGTTCGTTCCCTTCATGCACGCGTTCCTCAACAAGAAGAAGATCCGCCACAAGATCGTCATCGTCAACCAGATGGATCACTACAGGTGAGTACGTCTTTCACACGCTCATGGAAAACCTGGAGAAGTCATGGGATTTTAAAAAATACTTGTTTTAAAGTCATGGGAATTTGGCTAAAAGTCATGGAATTTTTTATAAGCAGGCATACATACAGGGATCTATATAAATGTTTATTCTTTTAATCAAAGTATTGTCTCTCATTCATTTGTGTCATTTAAGGTTTACTGTATGCTTTGAATCCTCATTGTTAGTTTAAATACTACATTTTATCACTTTTTACTGTTCACACACATTTAACACAATGTTTGGTTAAAAGTCATGGAAATTTAGTTAAAAGTCATAAAAATTTGGCTAAACGTCATGAAAATTTGGTTAAAAGTCATGAAAATTTGGTTAAAAGTCATGAAAATTTGGTTAAAAGTCATGGAAATTGGGCTAAAAGTTATGAAAATTTGGTTTAAAGTCATTGAAATTGGGCTAAAAGTCATTGAAAATGGGTTAAAAGACATTGAAATTGTGTTTAAAAGTCATTGAAATTGGGTTAAAAGTCATTGAAATTGGGCTAAAAGTTATGGAAATTGCATTAGATTTGATGTAAATTGGGTTAAAAGTCCTGCAAGTGGATGAAGTGGCTTTGTGTCATACTGGTGAACTGTGTGAACGCGTAGTGTATTCGGTGGTTTCGGGCTGTGACAGTAACTCCCTGAAGGCGGCGGGTCTCAAACCCACGGCCGCATCCTCCCGTACATCACCGATCTCCCCGTCGTCTCTCCCGCAGGTTCAACCGGGCGTCGCTGATCAACGTGGGCTTCCTGGAGAGCGGCAACGACACGGACTACCTGGCGATGCACGACGTGGACCTGCTGCCGCTCAACGAGGCGCTGGACTACGGGTTCCCCGTGGAGGGCCCGTTCCACGTGGCCTCGCCCGAGCTGCACCCGCTGTACCACTACAAGACCTACGTGGGCGGCATCCTGCTGCTCACCAAGAAGCACTACAGCGCGGTACGAGAGGAGCGGCCTCTCGCGTGGTCCCCTTGCGCTCCGTGGACGTTTCAGTGCGTTGCAATCTGCAAACTCGCCGCTAGATGGCGCCAGATTACACAAAAACAGCTTTTTTTTTAGGCTGGATTGCGGTTGTGAGGAGGACGACGAGCAAATAAACGGCTTAAAGTTTTGGAAACTGGCGCGAAAATCCTCCCCACTACAATGTTAAGTCCCAGCATGCCCCATTCAGACAATCCTTTGGCTTAAAATATGTAATTTTTCCAGTTTTGAACCAAACAAAACAGTTTTTTGACAGAAACTCCTTCCTTACAGACCAAGACTTTGTTTTATTGTGATTTTTGTTGCAGTTCTGATTCTTTAAGTCCTAATCTTTCCTAAAAGGTGTCTTATTGACGCTCCAGGAGGCATTTTTGGGGAATCTGGCTCATATCATGCTGGATGTTCATAGTTACCATCAAAATATCTTTTAAAAGTGTTTTTTTTTTGCAGATATATATTTTTTTCTAAGACTTTGTTGAACAAATGCATACAATAAACACAAATATTGTAATTAATTTGACGTTTCTCTTAAAGAAGACGGTTTGTGGTTGAAGTTGCAGATAAAAATATTAAAAAATTCCCGTTGATGTAATGGTCCAAACTGTCCACCGGGCGGAGCTGTTTCACTCGTGTTTGACGTCAGGAAGCTTCTCTGTCGGCTGCTGAGTTTGTTTGTTTTGCTTTTTTAAAATCATGTTGTTCTCTAAAGCAAGTAGTGACACGTTCTCCGTTCTGTTCCTCAGTGCAACGGCATGTCGAACCGGTTCTGGGGTTGGGGCCGCGAGGACGACGAGTTCTACAGGAGGCTGAGGAAGGCCGAGCTGCAGGTACGGTCTGTTGACGGGTCTTACTTACGGTCATGGAAAGGCCTGGAAAAGTCATTGAAAACTAATTAAATCCCCAAAGTGTAGTAAGTCTTGGAAATGTGTTATATTCATGTGTTCATGACGTTCATTTAGTTATAAATAATGAATCTGCTTTTAAAAGAAAGAGGCTCAAAATATCAGCAGCATACATACAGGCATCTATATAAATGTTTATTCTTTTAATCAAACTATTGTCTCTCATTCATTTGAGTCATTTGAGGTTTACTGTATGCTTTGAATCCTCATTGTTAGTTTAAATACTACATTTTATCACTTTTACTGTTTACACACACATTTCGCTACATGTTAAAATCATGTCAATATGGTTTAAAGTCATGGACATTGGGTTAAAAGTCATTTAAATTGCATTAAATGTTATGGAAATTTGGTTAAAAGTCATGAAAATCAGGTTAAAAGTCATAAAAATGTAGTTAAAAGTCCTGAAAAGTTGGTTAAAAGTCATGAAATGTAGATAAAGGTCATGGATATTTGGTTTATGTCATGGAAAAGTCATGTAAACCCAGTGGTCACAGTGTGTATGTTCCCTCTGTTGTTCTTCTGCAGCTCTTCAGACCGAGCGGCATCACCACCGGCTACAAAACCTTCCTCCACATCCACGACTCGGCCTGGAGGAAGAGGGACCAGAAGAGGGTCGCCTCTCAGAAGCAGGTAGACAATCAACGGCAATGATTTCACCGTGCATTAATAATAACTGCATGGGGTTGTTTAGTTGCAGTGGGCGGGGCTTATCTCTGCCAGGCGGCGTAGTTCAGACCTGAACGCCTCACGGGTCCTCGTGTTGCGTTCACTGACACTGACTCTCGTTGGAGTTCACAAGTCAAGCTGAAGGGATCCAGAACACCTGTCAGCTCTGACAAAAGTAATCAGGAATGAATACTAAAAGCCAACCTCTCCCCGTTCCCTCCTTTCCTTTCCTTTCCTCGTCCCCTTGTCCCCTCCCTCCTTCGTCCCGTAGGAGCAGTTCAAGGTGGACCCAGAGGGCGGTCTGACGAACCTCCGGTACGAGGTGGAGTCCAGACAGGAGCTGAGCATCAGCGGCGCTCCGTGCACCGTCATCAACACCAAGCTGGAGTGTGACCAGAAGACCACGCCCTGGTGCATGCTGGTCTAGAGGAGGACCCCCCCCCTCCACCCTCCTTTTCCTTTAATGTGCTTTTATCTGGTAAACGCTGTTCGTGTTTCTAGCTTTTGCCCGAGAGACTTCTCCCGCAGCCGGATCGATGGGAAACGAGACAATGGGACAAAAAGGAAATATTGAACTTGTACGAATTTCATCTCCATCGGGAGACGCAGGAACACACGGGGATCAAGGTCACGAGGTCATGAGGTCACATGACCTCGACGGACGGAGGAGACTGTTACGCCGAGCGCGGCTGCTTTTCAACGTAAAGAGTCCGTTTTTGGGTTTTCGCTCCACTGGGATCGTGCAAAAGGAGCCGAGCCGGACGCTTAAATATTCGACGTCACGCTGGAACGAAGTGAGGAGAGTTTTACCTCGAGTGAGTGAGTGTCTGTCTTTAAAGGGTTTCTTTGCAGGATAAGAGACTTTATTTCAAGTTTTCGTCATTATTATGAGGAAATCTGGATTTCTTAATTATGTCCAAACTTCCCCCAAAGATACTTCATGTTCTCCACAACGTGAACTGAGCCAAACCAGAAGGAACTGATAACAAAACTCTATATATATATAGATCTAGATTGCAGGATTAATAGCGGGAATTCTTCATTATCCATCAATTAATTTGAATATTCTCTTGATTCAGACGGACAAAGTAAAGTTCTAAACCTCCATCAGTTTAATTGAACGTTATATTTAAAGTATTTTCACCTCTTTACCTTCATGTCGGAGAACTGAAGCTGTTTATTTATTCTCTCTCCAAACACACCAGACTCCATTCACAAAACCACTCGTTTAACCTCTGAGGGCTCAGGAGCTGCTGCTCTGCTGCTGAATCCATCTGTTGGTTAGTTTGTGTTGTTGTGAGACTTTAGTGTTTTAAAGGTTAGTTCACTTTCACCAAAAGTCTCACAACAACACAAACAAACCACCAGATGGGTTCAGCAGCAGAGCAGCAGCTCTGAGTTGTTACTGAGGTTAAATGAGTGTTTTTATGAATGGAGTCTGGTTAGCTCTCCATGACGTCGCAGTTTAAGGATTTCTTTTATCCTCGTCAAGAATTCATGGTTTGACAAATAATATTATTAAAAATCTTTATTTCTAATGTCTGCATGATGATGATGATGATGATGATGATGATGATGATGATGATGATGGGTGACCTCAAATGGAGATAGTAACCAGAAGAGATTTGGGTGTATTTATTTTTGGGAGAAATATTGAGTGTTTTTTTTGTTTTTTTGTCAAACATTATTTTATTTTGAAAAAAGAATTGAACTGATGTTAAAATATATTTACTTTATTCTCTCACTTATTTAGATTAATATAATTGAATTCTGGCAAAAAAACATCTGAAATCTAGTTTTAAAGACAAAAGATAAAATCTGAAGAAGCAGTTTAAAGTTTAAAGTACTTTTTTCATCAAAAAAAGTTTAAATAATTAACCTGAAAATTTATCTTTTTAAAAGGTTATTTCAAAATAAAATGTCCGTCATAATCTGCTCACTTAAGTAAAATGTTGAGCGGAGAGTTAAAAGTCACAAAAATCTGCTAAAAAAACTTCTTCCCTTCTTTCATAACTGTGTTTTTTTGTCTGCGTTCAAACCTGCAGAAAGCTCCATGCTGAAGGAAAAAAAGGAACATGTTACATTTAATTTATCAGTATTTTTATCTTTTATAAAATGCAGAATTTGGCTCGTTTTGATTACACAAAAAGGCCGTGAGAGTCGTTGAAAAGTCCCCCGGGTCCTTCTGGCCCCGCAGACTTCCTGGTTCTGGTCCGGTTTTGTATCCGGAGGTCGGCCGACGCCGTCTGGTTTTCTCCGCTGCTGTAATGTGCCGGTCGGCCTCCAGAGGGCGCTCTGAGGTTGTCACACGCCATGATGTCATACTGATTTTATTTTCCAGAGACAAGCGGTACACAGTGTATTTGTACGATATTAAGTATTTATAAAAACCTGAGTCTTCAAAACTAAATCTAAAGGGTTGTTGTTTCTTTTCCATTATTGACCTTTGACTCCCCCTTGTGGCCGAGAGAGGAATCTCACCAACTCTGCAGCTGTTGATTCTGCTTTTTAATCCTGAGTTTCTTTTACTTATTTAGGCGCATTTCATCTCCAACGAGACTTTTTTCAGTTGTGGGCTCATTGTAGATGAAGTGCTTCTCTCCTGGAAAGCAGCGTCATCATCAGGGGGCGGAGCCAAGAGACAGAAGAAAGCTAGCTATAGAGACGTCTGAAGGTCTCGAGACGTCTGAAGGTTTAGGGACGTCTGAAGGTTTAGGGACGTCTGAAGGTTTAGGGACGTCTGAAGGTTTAGGGACGTCTGAAGGTTTAGGGACGTCTAAGGGGTCTAGAGACGTCTGAAGGTCTAGAGACGTCTGAAGGTCTAGAGACGTCTGAAGGTCTCAGACGTCTGAAGGTCTCAGACGTCTGAAGGTCTAGAGACGTCCAGAGACGTCTGAAGGTCTAGAGACGTCCAGAGACGTCTGAAGGTCTAGAGACGTCCAGAGACGTCTGAAGGTCCAGAGACGTCTGAAGGTCTAGAGACGTCCAGAGACGTCTGAAGGTCCAGAGACGTCTGAAGGTCTAGAGACGCTTGAAGGTTTAGAGACGTCTGGAGGTTTAGAGACATCTGGAGGTCTAGAGACGCTTGAAGGTCTAGAGACGTCTTAAAAGTCTAAATTCCTCTTAAATGAATTGGAAAGTTGTGTAATTTCACTGTTTATTAGGTGTCAAACACAGTTAAAGTTCAGATTATAATCCGGGGAGTCTCACAGCTGCTTTACAGATCTTCATTTGAACAGAGTTATTTTTATTCTTAATCTATTCGTCTTCTATTTATTGTTCTACTCAAGGTGAACAAACCCTGTGGCTCAAGCAGAGGATGAAAGTGATTCATATGATCTTCTGTCTGCGAGTCAGATGAAAGGTGGTTCCTCCTGTCACACAGAAAGCTGCAGATCCAGAGAACATGAAGATCTGATGTTCAGCTGTGTTCTAGTTCTTCACACAGAAAGCTTCTAGATTCACCTTCATGATTTAAACATGGAGATAAAGCAGCAACATGTTGACCAGAACTCATTTTAATTCAACCTGTTGAAGCCGAGAGACTCCTGAACACATCCTGTTCATGAGAGGATGTGTGTGTGTGTTTGAGCTCTCTCTCACACACTCGCACTTTTACAGGAATTCAAACAATTTCCTGTACATGAGGGGCGGAGCCACAGAGACCATGTGATCCTGCAACACGATAACAGGAAGTGAACTCTGAAGTGTTGCCTCATGAAGTTCAGACTCCATTTCGAGCCGACGCAGCAAAAGGAGAGAAGCTAGAGGCTGAAGCAGGGTGAGTGTGTGTGTGTGTGTGTGTGTGTGTGTGTGTGTGTGTGTGTGTGTGTGTATGCATGTGTGCATGTGTGTGTTAGTCCAACGTGTAATAGTTGCACTAAAGTAAAGCCATTGTTCTGCTTGAGGACTGTAGCAGAGACGTGTTAGACGGACTCTGCAGTTTGAGTCCAAAGTCCAGGTTGGCTGAATGAAACCTGCTGGAACCGGCTCACAGTCTGTGCTCCTGTTTATCTCTCAGACTGACTTCAGGTCAGGAGATGAGAGGTTGTGATGAGGAAGAGGAGGAAGAGGACGGAGCAGAGTCTCTGGTCTCCGGCTGTCTGTCCATGAGGAGCGATCGGTCCAAAGATCATCCTCTACTCTTCCGTAAGGATCCTGGACCCTCAGACACAACGTAAGAGAACTCATGTTCACCTCTGACAAAGTGTTGACTTCCTGTTTCTGTATATTACATGTTTCCAAAACGCTTTACATCCTGAGTAAGAGCACCTTTGAGTTTAGATCCTCTCCTCCATGTATTGATCCTGGAGGTCCAGAACAAACTGGGGGGCAGAACTGATGTCAAAGTGATCAGCTGACAGGAGCAGGACAGGAAGTGGTCGACTGTCCATCTGGACCACTTGTGTTTTAATAACAAGTATGAACTCGTGCTTCATTTGATATTGACAGTAGAAAGTGACAGAAAACAGATGTGAAGAAGGAAAGCGTGAGGACTTGAACCTGAGACTCTACTGAGACCTGCTGAGGGTCATGTCCTCCTCTTCTAGCTCAGTTCTAACATCACTAACTCAGGACGAGCTGCTCAAAGACTCTGAGACCAGAGAGGACACATCAGCTCTCTCCTTTACTGATGAAGACATGTCTCCACAGAGAGAGGAAGAGGAGTCCTGTTCCTGAGGAGGAGCTGACGACCAGAACCAGAACCGGACTGTTGACAGCCAGTGAGACCAGCTCTGGACAAAGTAGGACGGTCCATTTCTCTGCTGATGTCTTCATGTCCTAAAACAGGACTTTTTGTTTTCAATAATGGAAACACACAAAGACAAAAGGTCTCATGGATTCATGCTGAACCTGCACAGAAAAACACATTTAATGCACCTTGTTAGTGTTTCTACTCTCTCGGGGACTTCTAGCAGGAATAAATCAAGTTAAGGGAGCTGTATTTAACATTCAGGTTATATATTAAATATGAATTGTATTATAAGCAACTACCATCTCTGTAAATACAAAAAGTACAATGGAAAAAAAAAGATTCTGAGCAATGTTTCAAAAATATGTCTAACTTTCGCTGAAGAAAACCGATCGGCGATGTTCAAGCGCCGTATCCACTTTGCTAACTGACGGCTAACTTCCTGTTATGTGCAGAACATCTCTGGGTCCATTTCAGTCAGATTCTTCTCGTGGTGTACTTTTTTTTATCACCCAGTCGTAGCGAGCGTTTGACAGAAAACTAATGAATATTTGGGAAACTTTGATCCTACTTGGTGTTGAGTCTTTTTAAGCTTAAATAATGAGTATTGAAGAACCAGAACGTTGTGGAACCAGAGGCGTTCAAGGTCCAGGAGGAAAGTTAGGGCATTTTGGCTCCCAGCGGGCCTAAACCTACGGTACACGAAATGTGCACTAAATGAATTACTAAAAATATTGATGATTTGCATAATTAAAAAGAAGAGATACATCCTGAAAGTTTGTTTTTTTTAACGTTTTTTCAGTCAGAGAGGAAGAGCGTTGTGCTCAAACTCCTGCTCTTCTTCTCTGTAGTCATACAAACTATGAACAATAAATGAAAACATCACTGTGAGGTTATTTCTGACTTCAGGAAGTGATGACGACGTTCTAACTTTACTTCTCTATGTTCTCTTGTTCCTCTGGTTCAGCAGATCGAGGTCTGCAGGAGGTTGTAGATGAACACAAGATCAGCCTGAAGGAGAGATGTGAACGTGTGACTGAAGGAAGTGGTGAAACAGGAAGTGTGACCCTCAACAGGATCTACACTGAGCTCTACATCACAGAGGGCCAGAGTGAAGGGGTCGATACCCAACATGAGGTGAGGCAGCTGGAGTCATCCTCCAAGAAGAAGCTCCTCCATGACACTCCCATCAAGTGCCACGACATCTTCAAAGCCTCAGCCGACCAGCAGAGACGCATCAGAGTGGTTCTGACCAACGGCGTCGCCGGCGTCGGAAAAACCTTCTCGGTGCAGAAGTTCACTCTGGACTGGGCCGAGGGTTTGGAGAACCAGGACGTGGATCTGGTGTTGGTGCTTTCGTTCAGGGAGCTGAACTTGATCAGAGGTGAGATCAGTCTCCTCAAGCTGCTCCATGAGTTCCATCCAACATTACAGAAGCTCCCAGCAGAGGAGCTCTCTGTCTGCAAGCTGCTGTTCATCTTTGATGGTCTGGACGAGAGCAGACTTGCTCTGGACTTCATCAACAATGAGGTCGTGTGTGATGTCACCCAGAAGGCGTCGGTCAACGTGCTGCTGACGAACCTCATGGAGGGGAACCTGCTTCCATTGGCTCTGGTCTGGATAACTTCCAGACCTGCAGCAGCCAATCAGATCCCTCCTACTCTTGTTGACCGGCTGACAGAAGTACGAGGCTTCACCGACGCCCAGAAGGACGAGTACTTCAGGAGGAGATTCAGTGATGAAGAGCAGTCCAGCAGAATCATCTCACACATCAAGACCTCCAGGAGCCTCCACATCATGTGTCTAATCCCAGTCTTCTGCTGGATCACTGCTACAGTTCTGGACCACATGTGTTCCACAGACCAGAGAGGAGAGCTGCCCAAGACCCTGACCGACATGTACTCCTACTTCCTGCTGGTCCAGACCAAGAGGAAGAAGCAGAAGTACCCTGAGGGACATGAGACGAGTCCTCTGGAGCTGACGGAGGCCGACGGGGAAGTTCTCCTGAAGCTGGGGAGGCTGGCGTTTGAACATCTGGAGAAAGGAAGTGTCATGTTCTACCAAGAAGACCTGGAGCAGTGTGGCCTCGATGTCACGGAGGCCTCGGTGTTCTCAGGAGTCTGTACACAGATCTTCAGAAGAGAGAGCGTGATCTTCCAGAAGACCGTCTACTGCTTCGTTCATCTGAGTGTTCAAGAGTTCCTGGCTGCCGTCTACATGTTCCACTGTTTCACACACAGGAAGACAGAGGTACTGGAGGACTTCATGAGAGAAGAATACAACTATTCATCCCTGGAGGACTTCCTGAGGAGAGCCATGGAGAACTCGCTCAAAAGTAGAAATGGCCACCTGGACCTGTTGGTCCGCTTCCTTCATGGCCTCTCTCTGGAGTCCAACCAGAGACTCTTAGGACGCCTGCTGGGTCAGACAGACAACGGTCCAGAAACCATCCAGAGAGCCATCAACAACCTGAAGGAGATGAACAGCTATTATATCTCTCCTGACAGAAGCATCAACATCTTCCACTGTCTGATGGAGATGAAGGACCTCTCGGTCCATCAGGAGATCCAGGAGTTAATGAAGTCAGAGAACGGATCAGAGAGACTCTCAGAGATCCAGTGCTCAGCTCTGTGCTACATGCTGCAGATGTCAGAGGAGGTTCTGGATGAGTTGGACCTGAAGAAGTACAAGACATCAGAGGAGGGACGGCGGAGACTGATTCCAGTTGTGAGGAACTGCAGGAAGGCTCAGTGAGTCCAGATGTGCTTAACTTTATGAATCAGTGTAGATCAGTTCTTCAAATATAGAAACTATACAATTCATAATATTCTTAAAATAGTGTTTCAGTTATAAGTCAGTTGTATTCAGGCCCCAGATCAAAACACCCAGATTGGGTTACTGGAGTCAGAAACTGGTGAATTCACCAGCAGCACCACACTTTCCCCATGTTTCTAGTTATTTGGTTCATCTTCACTTTGATGGGTCAATGGATGAGTTGATTCCTGAAGGAAGTGGAGAGAGAGGAAGGTTTGTGTGAGCTGTGTCTCACACATTTTGAGTGAAAACCTAATCAACAGATCAACTGCAGGAGAGTTCTGGTTTCATGTGAGATACGATCAGCTGATCATGATGTAAAGAGCTAATACAGAGCTAATATTCATCAACACAGGAAGTTATATGAAGTCTCTCCTCTTTCATAATATTTATTGTGTTTTATCGTGACAGACTTTCTGGCTGTTCGCTCTCAAAGACTCACTGTGAAGTTGTGGCCTCAGCTCTGAAGTCCAACCCCTCCCATCTGAGAGAACTGGACCTGAGCAGCAACACCCTGACGGATTCAGGACTGAAGCTGCTGTCTACTGGACTGGAGAGTCCTCAATGCAGACTGGAGGTTCTGAGGTCAGTTTGGTATAATAAGGCATAAGAAATACATATAAGAAATAAGAATGACGAAGAGAAAAGCTCGTTGATGAGGACATTGTCAAGTTGAGCTACACATTTAAACCCCAACACATCTCATAGGTTATGGGTGGATCTGATCTTCATCATGTATTCTTTATTCAGGTTGAGGGGCTGTAGCTTGACAAAGGGCAGCTGTTCTTATCTGGCCTCGGCTCTGAAGTCCAACCCCTCCAGCCTGAGAGAACTGGACCTGAGTGACAACAACGACCTGAAGGATTCAGGAGTGAAGCTGCTGTCTGCTGGACTAGAGAGTCCTCACTGCAGACTGGAGACTCTGAGGTCAGTTCACCGACTCTTTTATACATATTATATGTTTGTTTAATAATCCTAATGTATGTACAAACATAACTTAAATCCATAAAGTTGAGTATGTGTTTGTGTTCATATGTTATGTTTATTAAACTAAATGTAGTCTGCAGTCACAGAAGACTCTTAAACTGTAGAAAATGTCCTCAGTTAATTGTTAAAGTAAATTCATGTTTTTGATTTTTGTTGAATGTTCAAATCTGTAAACAGAAGATCCTCTGAACGAATATGTCTTTCATATTTGATAACATTTACTTAAGTAGAAATATTTCTTCGGTTTCTGTTCATTTAAATGTCTGATCATTGATATTAATCTTTCTCCAGAAGATATATTTCCATGTGATGTGTTCCAGTGGTCATCTGTGTTGACATCAATATGTGTATGAGTGTTGTGCTGACATGTGATGATGTGTGTACAAGGCTGACATGATGATGATCCACAACAACACAATGACAAAGAGGAAAGCTCATTGATGAGGACATCGTCATGTTGAGCTCCACATTGAAACCTCAAGTCATCTGATGGATTATGAAGGATTCTGATCTTCATCATTTATTCTTCATTCAGGTTTCGGTGGTGCTTTTTGTCAGAGATCAGCTGTTCTTCTCTGGCCTCCGCTCTGAAGTCCAACCCCTCCCGTCTGAGAGAACTGGACCTGAGAGGAAACAAGCTGAAGGCTTCAGATGTGAAGCTGCTGTCTGCTGGACTGGAAAGTCCTGACTGGAGACTCCAGACTCTGAGGTCAGTAGAAGGTCGGAGTCGGTCCATGCTGGTTCCAGCAGGACACAGATCCAGTATTTCCTGTTGACCTCTGACGCTGACGGGCTTCAGGATTGGACAGAATGTTAGCCAATCAGATTATCAGCTCTGAACCCTGATACATCTCTTCTTCTTCTTCTTCTTCTTCTTCTTCTTCTTCTTCTTCTTCTTCTTCTTCTTCTTCTTCTTCTTCTTCTCTCCTCAGATGGGAGTGAGTCCACCATCATCTCTGTGATCCTCTAGACCTGTTCAGTAGATCCTAAAGTGTTCTGACCAAAAGTGTTCTGACCAAAAGTGTTCTGACCAAAAGTGTTCTGACCAAAAGTGTTCTGACCCTGAAGTGTTCTGACCCTGAAGTGTCTCTGCAGATGAGTCGTGTTCAAGACCTCATCAAGTTCTGTATTACCAAGGTTTTTTTTTATGTCTTTGTGTTCAAAGATTTTTCTAAAAGGTTGATGTAAAATTAATCTCAAACAAAGCTGTGATCTCCTATTTAGGTTAAGAATGATGGTAACAATAATAATGTAACTTGAGTGTAACATCAACACTAAATGGTTAAAGATTCAAACCATAAGCCTCAAACTTTGAACTTCATTTCCAGAGTTTTTTGTCCAGACAGAAACTCTGGAAAGTTGAGATCAGATAAAAGTTTATTTGGCAGAAAACATTTGACTTGTTGCAGTGTGTTTGACTTTTCCTGTTTCCAGATGCAGATCTGTAAAGTACAAAAGTCCTGTAATAGTGTCATGAAACTAATTAAAAGTAATTAAAAGTAAAAACAACATTAATAATATGTCTAAATCTGAAATGTCTAAAGGAAATGTCTTTACTTTTTAGCGCTGCAGTGGACATCAAATATTTGGAAAAACAAGTTAATGCACATGATTTTTTTCAGGTAGTGTGGCCGAGTGGCCTAAGGCGCTGGATTTAGGCTCCAGTCTCTCAGGAGGCGTGGGTTCAAATCCCACCACTGCCATTTCACAATCGAACGCTCTGATAAAGTGACTGAACTCAGTGTTTCCTGAGCACCAAAGTGGTTCTGGGTGTTAACCTGTGTAAGACCCAAACATAATAATGTCTTATCTTTTTTTAAATCAGATGATGTTGTAAGAGTCTTCTGATGCAGATAATGAAGGATTTATTAAAAAAAACAAATGTTTCTGTGAGTTTTTTGGGAAACGTTGTAATATTGCAACGTTGGCAGAATTTCAGCATTTGCTCTCAAACTGTCAGAACAAAAGCAAAAACAACTACTGGTTAATTTAGAGTGTGTATTGCTTACATAGCACTATAACAGTACGTTTCATTAATCAACCAACAGTCATATTTTATAAATCATAATATATTTTAAAAACATTAAAAAAAATGTATGAAATGTTTTAGAAAACTATAAAGAATCAGTTTCCCTTGTTTACTTGCAATGGTCGTCCCAAAGCAGAGCGTTGCAGAGCGTGTTGGAATATCCTCTCACGCAATGTCTGCAGCGTCTTCTTGTTGCTTTCACCAGGAAATGTGCCACCATGTTGGTGGTGAAGTATGACTAACTCCAATGCAAATGAATCCTATTCAGGCAATACATTACACTGATGGCTCACCATACTGTCTGGCTAGCCTAATGGCTCTCTACTTCCATTTACAAAAGGAAACTACAACCCCACCCA
>NW_027176215.1:57500-87500 GCF_023055335.1 Clinocottus analis | reverse complement strand
TAAGAGTAAATGAAGATGACACACAGAAAGGAATGTAAAGTTTCAGGTCCGCCAAAATATAACAATATTTCCATTTAAAATAAAACAAGCACTCAAATTAACAATTATTAAACTGTAAAAAAAAAAAAAGGTAAGCAGTATTTGCTGATTATACAGCAAATACTGCAAATAAAGCGATTCATTTTTCTGTGTTCTTTTGCTCACATCTCCCTGGTTCTTTGAGGTGGAAGGACATTGAATGTCTGGACTCTGTGTGGAATCGTCTTGCTTCTGGACATCAGGATCTTTCTGATAGCACCAAGCTAAGGGTTGCTGGTTCTGGAAACAAGCTGATTTTGGGCTGATTTGGGTTTTTGTTTTGTTTTATACTTTTATGATTATCTTTCTTTCTGTTTGAGTTTAAATGGCTGACTGGTTCTTGTAGCAAAGGCTTTTGTGTTTAATTTGGTGTATAACATCAATATATTTTCTTGTGATTTATATGTTTTATTTGCAAAAAATCCAAAGGTATCCAGATTAGGATCCTCTGGTTTTTAAAAGGTTAATGAAACGTACTGTTATAGCGCTATGTAAGCAATACACACTCTAAATTAACCAGTAGTTGTTTTGTGCATTTGTTCTGACAGTTTGAGAGCAAATGCTGAAATTCTGCCAACGAGGCCCAACGGTGCAATATTACAACGTTTCCCTGAAAACAAATAAATAAATCCTTTATTATCTGCATCAGAAGACTCTTACAACATCATCTGACTTGAAATAAAATTGGATATTAGTTTTTATGTTTGGGTCTTACAGTGTTAGAAGTCAAACGCAAACAGTACAAAGGTTGAATCCAACATTAATGGTTACGGTAATTATTTGCAGCCCCAATCTCGACTACGTCTGACAGGATTTAACACTTTCATCAAATAAAGCGAGGAGGGCGAACACGCACGGCTTGGAGGTTTTGGTCCTGCAAAGATTTGACTTCTCCCTCACTCATGAATATATTCACACACACACACACACACACACACACACACACACACACACACACACACACACACACACACACACACACACATATATACACACACACACAGAGTCAGAAAGTAAACTCTCAAACTCAAAACTTAGAATTTTGTTCATCAAAGCCGACGTGTAAAGAATTTAAAGATTGTTCAATTCTGTCGCCCCCTAGTGGTTTAATTAAAGAAGACACTGCAGCGGGCATGAACTGTTATTCTTCTTTTTTCTTATCATTTAAAAAAAACAACTGAGGATCGACTGGGGAGCATGAATATCTGGATACAAGATGTTGACCTCCAGTTGGTGCTCGTCGTTCTCCGAAACCATTGAATTAATTCTCTAATGAACTTTGTTTGAGATATTTCAATAGAGGCCTGAAAGGTCAACGGCACGGCAGCACCAGAGGAAAAGTCAGAGGATCACCGACATCAGTGGGATGTCAAAAAAAAAGAAGCAAAGAAAGGATTTTCAAATGACGTCCCAGGCCAGCTGTTTTACTGATAATAACCATCTTTATCCGATATGAGTCCAGCGTCTCAGGTCTTTTATCTCGCCCCGGCTACATCGTTAGGACTTTTGATTTTACAAAAGTTTCACAGCTCTGTGCTGTCAGGTCTCCGCAGTAACTTGTCTCAACCCGTATAGCGAGTGTGTGCATCGTCTACACCTTCTGCCTGTTTGACACCATCTCATCTTTATACCAACACTGCACAGTTTTCACCCAGAGATACTTCCCTTATGTCTCTTCTGTAGATTCAGTCGTCACTTCTGTATCTCACGGTTGGTGGACAGGGAAAGAGCGTTAAATTGTTTTAAAGAAGAAGAACTTTGTTTGGTGTCAGTCACTCACTCGTAAGGCTGAGATTTTTTTATTGTTTTATTTTATTTAATTTCTTATGGAGATTAATAAAGTACTTTTCATTCATTCATTGTCCTGCACCACCGTGTCCCGACCCCTCAGGGCTGGGACACGGTGGATAAGATGTTTCTCCTGTTTTAGTAAAGTTGCATATTAAGTCTAGTTTTCTCAGAATCTGGTGAAATTCTAATAAGACAGATATGCTGAAAAACTTCTCTTTTTCCTCTCTGTGCATCACCTCTTGCACCTCACAGACACACTTAACCCCTCCTCCTTTTCTTTAAGGGTCAGTCCTAGATCTTGCGTCTAAGGTCAACTGAGGGTTTGTTGCCTGATATGGTCACACTTTACATTTACCCATAATATAGAAAAGATTATAAAACATAGCAACTTATAGCATCTTATGCATTTTATACGGTCTAATCACAAACTATACTTCAAATAAATACCAAACAGTACATGTATATATATTCCTTAAATGGTTAAAAAGATAATGGTTATACATACAAAAAATAGTTATACGTTTTAAATGATTACACCTTTTTACTTTCATAATTTCCTCGATCACTCAACAGTGTGAGGGGAGGGGGGGGTCTTCTGCTGTGTGGGAGGCTAAATCAAGTCCAGGTGAAGGTCTCCAGATAGTCTCTGGATCATCGGCCGATCACTCCCAGCTGCCGAGAGAAGAAGAAGACAACAGAAGAGATGGATCAGTGTCTCCAGAGACTTTCATCCGCTGCCAGTCAGTAAACCGCACATCCAGCCTGAGTCTCTTCTGGGGGCCCTGAACGCATCACGACTGCAGAACCAGAGAGGTGTTCACTGCTCGCTGTACCGATGGACTTCAACCCTTCAAACGCTGAGCCATTACATACAAATTCAGAGCAAAGAAGGACCAGCCAATGAGGCAAATTTAAATATTTCAACACCAGGGAGAAATCCATGTGACGGACGCTGTGACTTTGAAGCCAATCATTGTTGAGACGGCCTGACGTTGGAAAGAAACCACCAGATGGATCTGTGTTTTGTACAATACTTCTGACTCCAACCCTCTAGACTGACCTCAGAGTCTCCAGTCTGTAATGTGGACTCTCCACCAAACCTCTCAGCAGCTTCACTCCTGAACCCGGCAGGTCGTTGAACCACAGATTCAGTTCTCTCAGATGCGAGGGGTTTGACTTCAGAGCTGATCCCAGAGAAGAACATCCTTCCTTTGTGATCCCACAGCGTGAGAGGCTGCAACCACACAAAACAACACACAGAGTTTCTGTTGAGGAGCTTACGGAAGCAGTTTTTTTTTAATACACACTCATTTCTGTTAGATCAGAAAGAAGAAGGTCAGGCTCATCAGGACATGGAGGTGCTACACGAGCAGCAGACAGTGAACCCACCTCAGAGTCTCCAGTCTACATTGTGGACTCTCCAGAAAACCACTCAGCAGCTTCACTCCTGAATCCTTCAGCTTGTTTCCACTCAGATCCAGTTCTCTCAGATGAGAGGGGTTTGACTTCAGAGCTGATCGCAGAGAAGAACAGCCTTCCTTTGTGATGAGGCAGTCACTCAGCCTGCAAACACACACAACAACACACCGTTTCTTACATTGATGCACAATTTTGTATCATTTTCATCATAAACATCAACCGCTTTCATTGTGGTTTCACTGTAAATACATTTAAAAGTCTTGATTCCAGTTAATTATGTTCTTTCAGTGCAGTAGAAGCTCTGACAAACTAAAAGCAGGACTTGAAGTGTCCTGGTTCCCTGAGAGCAGGAGGGCCAAAGGATGTTCATGTCATTTCCAACTGCATATTAAAGAGACACTAATAGTAGACATTGTTCTCCCACAGCAACATGTTGGTGATGATGTCATTAATTTTCTGCATAAATATGATCAAAAGTTAAGAGTCTGAGCAAAAAATGACTCCTTGATTGCTAACTGAGTTTTTTTAATTGTATTGTTCGGTGCCTTCCCATCATGCCACAGTGTAATACTACTACATCTTGAGAAAGCTTAAGCTCTAAAGCATCTAAATCTGCAATAATAATCACAATAAACATAGGCATTGACATGTTTTTAAGCAGTCCCAAAAAAATGTATTTTTCGGTTCAGAAATTGAAAAATGACCAACTTTTACCTGAGTCTTGCTCGCACCATAACAAACGTGGTATGTAACTGGCAGTCTCCATTTTGTTGTGTCTTTCAAACCAGCCCGATGACCAATCAGATCACAGGACCCTAGAACCCCCCCCCCCCCCCCCCAAGAAAAGAAACCCTAGGTCCTGCTTTGCCCAACCTCGCGGATATGAAGTGTGTTTTTTAAAAACAAAAAATGTGCTATCTCCTCATCCACAGCTCCGATCGCATTCATTTAAATTGCTAAACAAATGAAACCCTTGTGAGAAGATATGTGTCGGTTTACATTTAAAGAAAAAGATCGTTACATTTCAATAATTCCCTAAGCTCCTCAGCATGACTCAGCGATTATAACGTTTCACTAAAACACTCATAAGTACCCCTAACAATGGCGGATTTCACTCAAGGTAACTTCCCTGTAACCTATGAGACTGTGGGAGTCTAACAGTAACACACAAGCATTAGTATGGGTTTATAAGGACATGAAGGTGCTACACTAGCAGCAGACAGTGAACCCACCTCAGAGTCTCCAGTCTACATTGTGGACTCTCCAGAAAACCACTCAGCAGCTTCACTCCTGAGTCCTGCAGCTTGTTGAAGCTCAGATTCAGTTTTCTCAGACTGGAGGGGTTTGACTTCAGAGCTGATCCCAGAGAAGAACAGCCCTCCTCTGTGATCCTACAGCCTGACAGTCTGCAAACACACAAAACAACACACAGAGTTTATTGTATTGATACAAAATAATAATGATTTCAGTGGCTTTCATTTTGATTTCATTTTCTTTTCCAAACAGACATTTTGTTAAAATCATGTCACTGTAAACACATTTAAAATCATGATTCTAGTGAATTATGTTTTTCCAGTTGGAAGCTCTAACAAACTAAAAGCAGGACTCAAAGCGTCCTGGTTCCCGGAGAGCAGGAGGGCCAAAGGATCTTCATGTTGGTTGGACAAGACCTCCAACACTTTCATCCCAGCAGGATAGTGGCCAGTTCAGCATTCAGTTCACAGCATTATGTCCAAATGCATATCACAGAGACACTAGTAGACATTGTTCTCCCACAGCAACATGTTAGGAACACCACCATGAACTGAGTAGATTAGACACTTAGACCACTGTGTCATATTTGTGGTAAATCATCTGTTACTGACCTGAGATTTTCAAGTACACACTGTGGACTCTCCATGCCAGCAGAGAGAAGCTTCACCCCTGAATCCTGCAGCTTGTTGTTACTCAGGTCCAGCTCTCTCAGACTAGAGGACTGTGAGCTGAGGACTGAGGACAGAGCTCCACAGCTTCTGTCTGAGAGGTTACAGTCACTCAGCCTAGGGGAGGAACAGGGATTAATGCAAACTAAATGTTTAATCAAAGTAAAATATCAAACCCATTTCATAATGTGTCCGCTTACAGAGCTTTGTTGGAGGCTTTGACCACTGGCAGCAGCCTCAGAAGAGCCTCCTCTGAAGCAGAGTACTTCTTCAGGTCAAACACCTCCAGATCTTCTCCTGATGAGAGTAAGATGAAGACCAGAGCTGACCACTGAGCAGGAGACAGTTTACCTCTGGAGAGACGTCCTGACCTCAGGGACTGTTGGATCTCCTCCACTAGAGAACCATCGTCCAGTTCATTCAGACAGTGGAACAGGTTGATGCTTTTCTCTGGAGACACTTTTTTGATCTTCTTCTTGATGTACTGGGCTGTTCTCTGATTGGTCTTTGAGCTACTTCCTGTCTGTGTCAGCAGACCTCGTAGGAGAGTCTGATTGGTCTCCAGTGAAAGACCCAGGAGGAAGCGGAGGAACAAGTCCAGGTGTCCATTGGGACTCTGTAAGGCCTTGTCCACAGCACTCTGGTAGAGATGTCTTAGTTCATGCTTAGCTTTCAATACGTTATGCCAATGGGGTCTTGGTTGTTCTTCTGCCAGCAGGTTGACACCAGAGTTGATGAAGGTCAGATGGACATGAAGAGCAGCCAGAAACTCCTGAACACTCAGATGGATGAAGCAGAACACCTTGTCCTGGTACAGTCCTCTCTCCTCTCTGAAGATCTGTGTGAACACTCCTGAGTACACTGAGGCTGCTCTGATGTCGATGCCACACTCTGTCAGGTCGGATTCATAGAAGATCAGGTTCCCTTTCTGCAGCTGATCAAAAGCCAGTTTTCCCAGAGACTCGATCATCTTCCTGCTCTCTGGACTCCAGTGTGGATCTGTCTCAGCTCCTCCATCAAACTTGACATTCTTCACTTTGGCCTGAACCACCAGGAAGTAGATGTACATCTCCGTCAGGGTCTTGGGCAGCTGTCCTCCCTCTGTGGTCTTCAACACGTTCTCCAAAACTGTCGCAGTGATCCAGCAGAAGACTGGGATGTGGCACATAATGTGAAGGCTTCGTGAGGTCTCGATGTGGGGGATGATCCTGCTGGCCTGCTCCTCATCTCTGAACCTCTTCATGAAGTAGTCCTTCTTCTGTGGGTCAGTGAACCCTCTGACCTCTGTCACCAGGTCAACACAGTCAGGAGGGATCTGATTGGCTGCTGCAGGTCGTGTGGTTATCCAGAGGCGAGCAGAGGGAAGCAGCTTCCCCCTGATGAGGTTTGTCAGCAGCACATCCAGTGAGGCGGACTCTGTGACATCAGTCAGGACCTCATTGTTGTGGAAGTCCAGAGGAAGTCGACACTCATCCAGACCGTTAAAGATGAACACAACCGGGAACTCGTCAAACCTGCAGATTCCTGCTTCTTTGGTTTCAGAGAAGAAGTGATGAACAAGTTCCACCAAGCTGAACTTCTTCTCTTTCAGCACATTCAGGTCTCTGAACGTGAAGGGAAACATGAGCTGGATGTCCTGGTTGGCTTTGTCTTCAGCCCAGTCCAGAGTGAACTTCTGTGTTAAGACTGTTTTCCCGATGCCGGCCACTCCCTTTGTCATCACTGTTCTGATTGGTTCCTCTCCTCCAGGTGAAGCTTTAAAGAGGTCTTCTTGTCTGATGGTGGTTTCTGGTCTGTGTGGTTTCCTGGATGCTGCTTCAATCTGTCTGACCTCATGTTCGTTGTTGACCTCTGCAGTCCCTCCCTCTGTGATGTAGAGCTCTGTGTAGATCTGGTTCAGAAGGGTTGGGTTTCCTGCTTTAGCGATCCCCTCAAACACACACTGGAACTTCTTCTTCAGGTTAGATTTGAGTTCACGTTGGCACACTGCAGCACTAGTTTCTGGAATGACAAAAATAACAGATGAAATGAGTGAGTGGTGTTCTCCTGTTTCATTTTAAAGTCTTTTAAATCCTCTTACTGCTCTGCAGACAGTCAGCCAGCTCCTCCTGCTTCATTCTCCTCATGTAGTTTAGTATGATCTTCAGAAATGCTTCCCCGCTGCTCCTCATCTGCTCGTCATCTTCACCACCGTTTAACTCCTCCTCATCTTCTTTCTGACCAGCATAGCCTTCTGGGTAATCTGGACTGAGAATCTTTTGGATCTTCTTCAGCTCGTTTCTTATGAAGCTGACGATGGTCTCCTCCAGCGCCTGAAACCAAACAATACAAGCATATTTCAATTTAAAACGACATCACATCTCTCTGTTATAGATTGGTGTGTTGAGGTTGGTTCCAAGCTTTGAAATATCACTAATTTCAGCTTCTAGCTTTCATGTTATATCAAAACTGTGATGTGTGATTGGACCTTTATCGCAGCAGGTACAACCCAAATAGCCGGGATGGGTACCTGCCTGCACATCGTTAGCACCATTAGCTTCTAGCTGCTAAGAAGTCTGAGCCGGCAGCTAGCAGCGAGCGGTGCTATTAGCGCAAACAATCAAGGGAGGGGGATTCTGTATAACTCAGCTGTTTAAATTGTATTTGAGAGTTAGACATAATGGAGGGCGTGGCCTCTTTGACTGACAGCTGGATGTCTCCTCTGTTGCTTCACCTCCAACTCTTTGACCATCTTCATACGTTATACAGTCTTTGATTCACACACCTTAAATATGGACCCCAGGTCTGTTGGGATTACGTTGGATCTCTGTTGCTGAACTCTTTGGAGAAAACAAAAGTACATGTTATATATTATGATCTGTCTTAAGGAATCCTGAAATCAAAGGTAAAGGAGAGTCTGATCTCTGCTGTTGGATCCTGATAGAAACACAGTAGCCTAAAGAAAACTCACCTCAGTTCAACAGACTGATGTCCGTCTTTGAAGAAGACAAAATGAACATGGCCTATTCTCTAATTTCTGCATTTTTGTACCAATATTCAACGGGGTAGATTAAAAAGACCAGCGGGCCGAATTAAAATGCTTTTTGTTTGCCCATTTTGTTGCCCAAAAGGGCATTTCTTTTGCCCTATTTTGGGCTTTTTTTGTGTGGCATTTTTGGCATCATTTTTTGGATGTAGTTTGCCCATACCTGGTCCTTAGATAGACTGGTGACTTGTCCAGGTGAACTCTGCCTAATCTCACCTGGGATCGGCTCCAGCGGCCCACGACCCTAAATAAGAAGTAGTTTGGATAAAGGAATGTAATGGTTATAAAAGCTTACCTTACAGACTGATGTCCATCTTTGAAATTCAGAGGCGGTCCAATAGACCGGTCACTCTTCATGGACACACAGCTGGGTCCAGGTCCAGGAGAGTCTCGTCTGTTCAACACAACACACACAGAGCTTAGAGGGTGAATAATGACAGAGAAGTGGTGTGACATGGAGAAGAGTCCTGGTCTGTTACTAGAATGAACACTTGTGGACAGTGTGATGCATTACCTAACAGACAGATGTCCATCTTTGAAATTCAGAGGCGGTCCAATAGACCGGTCACTCTTCATGGACACACAGCTGGGTCCAGGTCCAGGAGAGTCTCGTCTGTTCAACACAACACACACAGAGCTTAGAGGTTGAATAATGACGGAGGAGTGGTGTGACATGGAGAAGAGTCCTGGTCTGTTACTAGAATGAACACTTGTGGACAGTGTGATGATTACCTAACAGACTGATGTCCATCTTTGAAATTCAGAGGCGGTCCAATAGACCGGTCACTCTTCATGGACACACAGCTGGGTCCAGGTCCAGGAGAGTCTTGTCTGTTCAACACAACACACACAGAGCTTAGAGGGTGAATAATGACAGAGAAGTGGTGTGACATGGAGAAGAGTCCTGGTCTGTTAATAGAATGAACACTTGTGGACAGTGTGATGCATTACCTAACAGACAGATGTCCATCTTTGAAATTCAGAGGCGGTCCAATAGACCGGTCACTCTTCATGGACACACAGCTGGGTCCAGGTCCAGGAGAGTTTGGTCTATTCAACACAACACACACAGAGCTTAGAGGTTGAATAATGACGGAGGAGTGGTGTGACATGGAGAAGAGTCCTGGTCTGTTACTAGAATGAACACTTGTGGACAGTGTGATGATTACCTAACAGACTGATGTCCATCTTTGAAATTCAGAGGCGGTCCAATAGACCGGTCACTCTTCATGGACACACAGCTGGGTCCAGGTCCAGGAGAGTTTGGTCTATTCAACACAACACACACAGAGCTTAGAGGTTGAATAATGACAGAGGAGTGGTGTGACATGGAGAAGAGTCCTGGTCTGTTACTAGAATGAACACTTGTGGACAGTGTGATGCATTACCTAACAGACTGATGTCCATCTTTGAAATTCAAAGGCGGTCCAATAGACCGGTCACTCTTCATGGACACACAGCTGGGTCCAGGTCCAGGAGAGTCGGTGTTCTGTTGATGGATCCTGACAGAAACACAGTGTGGATTAGTGCACATGTTCAGGAAAATTCTTCCTTTGTGAAAGCTTGGGCCGAACGGTTGGGCAGCCTTTTGCTGTGAAACACTGTCGACAATGGGTGAATTTATGAAAGATCCTGGTCTCACTACTGAGCTTTGTAAAAGGAGGCTGCACTGTGGCCTTTGTATGTTCTCCGCGTGGGTTCCCTCCAGGTTCTCCGGCTGCCTCCCACAGTCCAAAGACATGCAGCTCTGGTTAATTGGAGGCTCTAAATTGGCCGTATAGGTGTAAATGTGAGCGGGAATGGTTGTCTGTCTAATTCAGGGGTGGGACAACTCTTCATAGATATATATATATATATATATATATATATATATATATATATATATATATATATATATATATATATATATATATGTATATATATATATATATATATATATATATATATATATATATATATATTTATATATGTATATATATATATTTATATATATATATATATATATATATGTATATATATATATATATATATTTATATATGTATATATATATATTTATATATATATATATATATATGTATATATATATATATATGTATATATATATATATGTATATATATATATACATATATATATATATATATATATATATATATATGTATATATATATACACACACACACACACACACACACATATCCACACACATATATATATATGATGAAGCTATCGCTGTTAGACTAGGACTGAGCTTCATGAATGAACCAGAGATTAGGAATTGTCTTCCTTACTGAACTTGAGCTTGAGCTTCATTTACATGTAAATCTGATGCTTTTTGGCTGATTTCATTTTGCCAGAAGGTGGCGCTATGATAATTGTGAACATGCATCATGTTACTCTACGTGAAGTGTAGACCAAGTCATGTAAATTTCATTTGAATCCGAAGCCGTTTGGCTGATTTCATGTTGCCTGTCGGTGCCGCTATGACAACATTTCTTCATGTGCATGTGCTCAGGCCTGGACCGGCATCATCCATGAAGAGTGTTGGGCTGATTGCATGATGTGCATTGGAGTTACAACAGGTTTCTATCACATTGCGAACGAACAAAATGGGTGTGTCGTTGTGGCCATGTCACGTCGCGGCCGTTGAGTGGAAACGCGCACAGAGCACAATTCATACTCCCACGGGTCTTTAGATCATCCCTGAACAGAATTAAAGTTGATCGGATAAAAATTGTAGGAGAAGATACATTTTGCAGAAAGGCAAAAAAAGGCGAAAAATGACAAAAATGCGCCAAAAATTGGAAATTGGCCAAATTACCGTAGCGCCCCCTAATGTTTGAATCGCACGACTGATTTCTTGCATGTTCAGGGATGCAATATGCACATACAAACAAAGTTTGGAGTCATTAGTCCATATGGTTTTAATGTTATAAGTATTTAAATATAGGACACGGCCCTAAAAGGTTAATTGGTCTGATTTTCCTCAACGCAATGAGATATTTAAAATCCTTCAATGCGGTCTTCATGATACAACTCTATTCATGATTTCCAAAGAGTTTGGTATGAATCGGACCAAGCGTTCTTGAGTAAAAGTGCAAAAACGTGTTTTTCACAAAATTAAAAATGGCGGAAAATTTTGGTCGGCGGACTTTATGGGTCTGAGAGGCTTTTTTGTAGAGCAGGTGGAGTTGGACATGTGTGAATTTTGTCAAGTCAATCGGACAGTCTGGGCGAGGGGCGTCGCCGGTCCAACTTTGAGGGGGGCGCTAGAGAGTCATTTTTTGGTTGTTTTTTTTACGCCTACATCAGTCGGCTATTTTTACCAGGCCTGACAAGCAGTCCAAATTTGGTGAGTTTTGGAGTATGACAAGTCCCCCAAAACAGCGCCCAATGTTCCACTAACAGTTACAATAGGATCCTCTCAGGACTAACTACATCAGTCGCTTAGACCCTAATTAGTGCCGCAATTAGCAACGCAATGAGCCTACAACTTTTAGAACAGTGTTGCAGACTTGACATGGCCGCTTTCAATTCATGCTTAATGTTGATCTCTGTGAGATCTCACAGAGGCCTTCGGCAAAACGGCAAGAATCGGCGAGTTGCCAGAATTAATGGAATGCATGAAGACATTCATGACACAAGCTTTACAGATGATACACGTGGTGATTTACTGACAATCCTCCATCTTTACAGCTAGAAGGAAGCTGGCAGACAGAACCCAGTGAGTCACATGAGCACGCAGGGAATGGTTTAAAAGCTTACCGAACAGACTGATCTTTGAAATTCAAAGGCGGTCCTATAGACCGGTTACTCTTCATGGACACAGAGCTGGGTCCAGGTCCAGGAGAGTCTGGTCTGTTCAACACAACACACACAGCTTAGAGGGTGAATAATGATGGAGTGATGTGACATGGAGAAGAGTCCTGGTCTGTTACAGAGCCAGTGGAGTGATTTTAAGGCCACTATTGTTGCTAATAATACACATATGCACTACTGTGTATATTATGTACATGCAAGTGTTCATCAGCTAGAAGACAGACAGTATGATGCATTACCTAACAGACTGATGTCCATCTTTGAAGTTCAGAGGCGGTCCAATAGACCGGTCACTCTTCATGGACACACAGCTGGGTCCAGGTCCAGGAGAGTCTGGTCTGTTCAACACAACACACACAGCATAGAGGGTGAATAATGAAGTGACATGGAGTGGAGTCCGGGTCTGTTGGAGGTTCTGGTCTCACCTCTGAGCTCTGGTCTGCCTGTCATGTTTCCCCCTCAGACGGGTTCTAGAGAGAAGGCCTCCCTCTTCTCTGTCCGCCCACTGATTCATTGCAGCCTGCAAATGTGCACACAAACACAACAACATGCTCTCATAAACACAACACTTATGTCACGGGACACAGACACTGGAAGAAAAGCTGTCAAACCCGTTCTGACGCATATTTCATTTAACCTCACCCAGTCTAATGTGTCTGAAACAATATACTTCTCATGAAAATATATTAAAACATAACAATACAAGGCAAGTTGAAGTACTCTTCTTTCATTTTACCCTGTAGAACTTCTCATATAACCCAAAACAGGTATCATGGGGGGACCGTGAATAAAGGCCCCAAATCAGGTGAAAAGTTTGGGAATCGGCAATAAAACATGATTAAATGATACAAATATAATAAAATATAATATAATAAAATATAATAAAATGGAGATATAAACCTGTTATTTGGTCCGGTCGTTCCTGGGACATGTGAGTTTTGTCCTGTGGAGGAAAAGTCTCCTTTAATATTAAAACCCATCAGGAACATGCCTACCTTCAATAAGACAAAGCTACCTTCAATAAGACACGCCTACCTTCAATAAGACACGCCCACCTTCAAAAAGACAAAGCTACCTTCAATAAGACACGCCCAAAGACAAAGCTACCTTCAATAAGACACGCCCAAAGACAAAGCTACCTTCAATAAGACACGCCCACCTTCAGAAAGACAAAGCTACCTTCCGTGACAACTGTGATATTGTAACCACGATCACCTGACACCAACGCTCAAGGGTTGATGACTCACACAGTCGCAAATGGTTCAGGATGTTAGAATTAATTGTTATGAGGCGTGCGAATCATGATCAAATCACTGTCCCTTAACTCAAATATGAACGACAGACAGTTGTTTCACCTGAAAGCGACAGAAACGATCAGCCAATCAGCATCAGGAACCAGCTCTAACGTCTAGTTAAAGAAAGAAAGAACACAAAGGGATCAAAGGGATTCTGATGATCCAACATGTCCAGATTCCTCTGGTAGGAATCTTACCTGCTGGACTGACCTCAGGTCAGTTTACAGACGCCTTCCTCCTTCGTGTGTGTGTGGAGGAACCTCTGGAGAGGAGAAGCTGCTCGTGTCTTCCCGTCAGTGTTGCTGTCTGCGTCGACCAAGTCAAAGTCTTAAATTTACCTGTGTGACATCAGAACCAGTCCAACAGGAAGTTACTTTGCACGCCCAGACACGCTCAGCAAACAGCTCCTGTGTTATCTGTTTTTCTCCGTCAGCTCAATCTTCTGCAGAAGAGAGGGAGAAGAAAGAGGCTCAAAATATCAGCAGCATACATACAGGCATCTATATAAATGTTTATTCTTTTAATCAAACTATTGTCTCTCATTCATTTGAGTCATTTAAGGTTTACTGTATGCTTTGAATCCTCATTGTTAGTTTAAATACTACATTTTATCACTTTTTACTGTTTACACACACATTTCACACAATGTTTGCTCATGGACATTTGGTTTAAAGTCATGAAAATGTGTTAAAAGTCATGGACATTTGGTTTAAAGTGATATTGGAAAAGTCATAGAAATCCATTGGTCAAAATGTCTATGAACCCTGAAATATACTGTATCCTAGGAGGCAGTTAGCTTAGCTTAGCATAATGACTGGAAGCACAAAAAATAATAATATTATGAACGCGCTGTACCGTTTCTATTTAATCTGAACTCACACAATGACTTCATATGTGTGTGTAGATATTTATATTTGTATGCATTCATAATGTGTTTGTTTCATTTTTAATAACACAGTTTGCTGTTGAATTTCAGTGTATATCTTAAAAACTAATGCAATTCTATTGCATTTATTAAGTTTAAACATTTGCTGCTCCCAGCTTTTAAAATGTGAGAGGATGCAGATTTTCTTCTTCTTCATTATTATTATTATAATTATTGTAAATTTAATATATTATGGTTTTAGACTACAGGAATGACAAAACAAGCAGCTGGCTAATACAATACAAAAACACAAATATTAAACACCTTTAAATTAAGGATATGTGATCAAAAAGTATTTTTGGGGACGATCCAAAGACAAAGAGAAGGTTGAATAAAGACGTTCTCCCCTGGGTGCAATTTCCACCTTGCAGTCGGAGGTGAGTGCGATGGAAAGATAAAACAGAGTAACACCTCTCCGCCTGCAGCAGCGCTCCCTCGCTGCAGCTTTGTGCTCATTTATAAATTCCCTCCTCGGTGATTATACTCGGTAATATCGGGTGATGGAAATTGTAAAGTAATAATAACTGAGAGAGAGAGAGCCGGGCCGCAAAGTTCACACGTATTTACAGACGGCGAGGACTCCGGAGCAGATGTGGTGCCAACACTTATAATCTCCATCTTTTGTTAATGAATGCAAAGAGGGGGGGGGGGGGTATTATGGAGCAATTAGCAAAAGAATAAAAGATAAACTTGAGGGCTGAGAGTGTGACATCATGTTCGGTACTTGGCTGATAAAACCAGTGAAGCCATACTTGAGTAAATGTGAAAGAAAGAAAAGGAATTAGAATACTACTTCAGTTTCATTTTCAGTATTAAAGTATCAAATGTAACGAAGGTTTCAGGGGAAATGTAAAAGTATCAGTTTTCTTTGCAAAATATAGTGAAGTAAAAGTCAAATTCAACAGAAATATAAATAGTAAAGTATGAATATCCCCAAAAAACAACTTAATATTAAAGTATTTCTACTTCGCTGCGGTCAGAATTTCCTCTACGCTGATGACGCCTCGTTCTCAATCACAGAAATAACGAGTGGACACACAGTGAACGACTCATCTGCTGCTTCAAAACAGACTTTCTTTTCTTCTTCTCTTCCTATAAATCAACACATCAAGAACCTTTTGGTTTTGTTTAGATATAATTATCTGTTAGTTGCGGTTTCCACCACCAGGGGGCGCAGACATAACAGCAGCCTCCACACCGCAGAGCGATTATAATAACTGTTAAGATGTCTAAGTCTCATGTTCATAAACTACTTTATTACCTTCATAAAACACTGTAAAGAAAGAAGTTAATTATGAAATATGTTATAAAGAAACTATGATTGAATATTCTTTAAACTCCTTGATTTGCTAAATGTTTACTCACATGTAGATTTGTTTAATTGTTGCAGTACAAAGTAAAAAGTAAAATACAGATATTAATACAACAATGCCAGCAATAGAAATTCAATCTATCGATCTATCTATCTATCTATCTATCTATCTATCTATCTATCTATCTATCTATCTATCTATCTATCCCTGCCTCCCTCCCTCTCTCTCTCTCTCTCTCTCTCTCTCTCTCTCTCTCTCTCTCTCTCTCTCTCTCTCTCTCTCTCTCTCTCTCTCTCTCTCTCTCTCTCTCTCTCTCTCCAGTTGTAGATTTAATGGATGAATTGTTGCACTGTGTATGTGTATGCATGTGTTTGTGCAGGTGTTAGTGTGTGTGTGTGTGTGTGTGTGTGTGTGTGTGTGTGTGTGTGTGTGTGTGTGTGTGTGTGTGTGTGTGTGTGTGTGTGTGTGTGTGTGTGTGTGTGTCGGCATCAGTCCACCTACAGATGGTCGGACTCTCACTCGTCTGTCACACTCTGATTGGCTGCTTCGCTGCTGCTGGAAGCTTCTGAGTCAAACCTGACAGACATTTCACAGGACGACACACACACACACACACACACACACACACACACACACACACACACACACACACAAGGACTGTATGGCACATATAGGAGGAACAGTATAGCAACATTATGTGACGTGAAATACCGGAGAAGATTAGATTTGATGTCTTCAACATGAACACGTTCCAGATACGTTCAAAACTGTTGGAAGAATATTAAAGAAATATAAGAATAATAAATGTGTTGTAGTTCCCATCAAAGCTGGTTTATTTTAAGTTTAAAGATGGTTTCATTTGAGTTTATTTGATAATCTAAATCAAGATATCCGTCTAATATCAAATGTATCAAGTAACAAATATATCAAATGTATCAAGTTTTAAATGTATCAAGTATAAAATATATTTAAGTATCATATGTTTCAAATATGTAATCTCAATGAAGTATAATCATCGGCTTCTTCCATCACGAGAAGCTTGATTTTTTTTAAATTATTGATTTAAATAAATAGCAATAATAATGAATACATAATAAACACTTTAAATTGTTTGAGATTTAAGTCGTAAATTGACGAGAAAAATACGTCTTTTGTCTCAAAATCACATTTTTAAAAGTTGTCTCGACCTCAGTTACCAAATGATGCTTCTCAATCCTCTTCTTCATCATCATCTTCATCATCATTTTGACTGTAAAGACACGCAACGTGAATCCGGATGATTTACACACACACAAAAAATACAATTTTAGTTTTTTTTCTTATAATTTAGATTAAGTATTTTAATCTCAGAGAATATTTATGTATTTTTCATCTAAATTTGCGACTTTAATCTAGTTTTGTCTCTGAATATCACAGCGATTTATCCTATTTTAAAACTGCATTGTCCCATTTATGTAACAGTAAATAATCAATCAATGATACAAAAAATAATATAGATGAATAAAAACAACACGGAGTTATATTTGGTGTAATTACTCTCTGATCTTTTGCTCTTGTTACTTATTTAAAGTGAACTCCTGCTTCTGTGTTGACGTCATGAGCATCCCCGGCCACTAGAGGGCGCTGCGCTGTTTGTTTTGAGCTTATTGATCCGGAGAGTTCTCACATCTTTTCGCTGTAAAAGAGCAGAAAAACAATCCACTTCAACACATTAAATATTAATCTGTTGTGGGAAGTTTGTCTGTAATCAGTCGTCATAATTAACTGATTGGAAGTTCACAGAGTTTAACTTAATTTAACAAAATAAAGGTTTACCAAACAACAAGAATTTATTTATTTATTTAGGAAAAATGTCAGAATGATTTCAGAACATTATATGTGAAATATGCAGAAATGTATTCATGAAAATCTAAACATTTAAATGTTCCTTTTCCCTTAATGAAGAGTCTCCCCTTTCTCCCCTTTTTACATCTCTCTCCTCCCTGAATAGATCCAGTGTCTTCCTCTCCCTATGAATCAAGCGCCCCCTCCCTATAAATCAAGCGCCCCCTCCCTTTAAATCCAGTGCAACCTCCCCATAAATCAAGCGCCCCCTCCCTATAAATCAAGCGCCCCTCGCCATAAATCAAGCGCCCCTCGCCATAAATCAAGCGCCCCCTCCCCATAAATCAAGCGCCCCTCCCCATAAATCAAGCGCCCCCTCCCCATAAATCAAGCGCCCCTCCCCATAAATCAAGCGCCCCCTCCCCATAAATCAAGCGCCCCTCCGTATAAATCAAGCGCCCCTCCGTATAAATCAAGCGCCCCTCCCCATAAATCAAGCGCCCCTCCCTATAAATCAAGCGCCCCCTCCCCATAAATCAAGCGCACCTCCCTATAAATCAAGCGCCCCCTCCCCATAAATCAAGCGCCCCTCCCCATAAATCAAGCGCCCCCTCCCCATAAATCAAGCGCCCCTCCCCATAAATCAAGCGCCCCTCCCCATAAATCAAGCGCCCCTCCCTATAAATCAAGCGCCCCCTCCCCATAAATTAAGCGCCCCTCCCCATAAATCAAGCGCCCCTCCCCATAAATTAAGCGCCCCCTCCCCATAAATCAAGCGCCCCTCCCCATAAATTAAGTGCCCCCTCCCTACAAATCCAGTGTCTGCCCCCCCCATAACGCCTCCCCCCTGAATCCAGTTTTCCCACTCCTCTATAAATCCAGTGCCCCCCCCTTTATAAATCCCCCCCCCCTCTCCAGTGGGACATTCTCCTCATAGCTGAGGTGCATGTTGGGACACGCCTGAGCTGCGTTTAGCTAATGGTTCACCTCCTGCAGCAATTTGTCCTCCTGAACAACATAAATTACGGCTCTGAGACGACTGCAGGCCGCCGAGTGACAGTCTGGGAGAGTACGAGGGGGCGGGGGGGTCTCAAGCTGAGGTACGGGGCCCCCCGAGGGTCCTCGAGGGGCTTCCAGGGACTCCCCCATTTAAACTTCAAATTTACAAGAATTGAAATTAGAGGCTGAGGAGCATCTCTAGATTTCACTCGTCTGTCGAGAGTTAAACAACAATCTGACTGTTTAAATTGTTTAATTCAGTTCAATTTTGATCATCATAAATAGATTAAAAGTGCATTAATATAAACCCTGAGGGCAGAATTCTTCATTAGGAGCTCTTCCTCACTCTCTTGTGACATAGCAAAAAAACCCTGCAGAGCCTTACGAGAGCATGTAAGTCCATTTTACACAATTGAACCATAAATATTACCATTAACCATCAAATATGACTCGAGAGGACTCGAATGTGACTCGAGAGAGCTCCCCGAGTTATAAAAATGTATGTTTTTGTACCGCTAGCTTAATGCTACACATGGTTAGCGCACCTTTCTGGAAAGCTTACGACCTACAGAATCCGCCAATTCAAACCAACAAACTGAAATATGACTTATGGGAGAAATGTCCTTGCTTGGTGTGTGTTGGTGAGCAGAGCTCCTCTGTTGTGGAACCAGAGGCGTTCAAGGTCCAGGAAGAAAGTTTGGACATTTTGTCCCTCAGCGGATCTAAAACTACGGTTCACGAAATCTGCAGTAAACCTCGCTGACAGCAGATTACCTTCAAAATACTTAAAAACAACCCAGAGGGTTCAGTGATGACATCACTTCCTTTGAAACGGCGTGACAGAGAAAGAAACTCAGCGCTCTTTCATCAGAGCTGAGGAAACAGAAGTGACGGGAGGAAGTGGCCAGAGGAAGTGACAGGAGGAAGTGACCAGAGGAAGTGACAGAAAGAAATGACATGAGGAAGTGACAGAAGGAAGTGACCAGAGGAAGTGATAGCAGAAAGTGACAGGAGTAAGAGACAGGAGGAAGTGACATGAGGAAGTGACCAGATGAAGTGACATTAGAGGAAGTGACAGGAGGAAGTGACAGAAGGAAGTGACCATAGGAAAGACAGGAGGAAGTGGCAGGAGGAAGTGACAGGAAGTGAAGTGTGTTTCACTGCAACAATAATAACAAAATACAATGAATGTGCAACTTTAAAGAAATGGAACTTCCTCCAGCCTTCTTACTCCAACAAATCCTTCCTTTATCATTGTTTATTGGTTTCTTCCTTCCTTCCTTCCTTCCTTCCTTCCTTCCTTCCTTCCTTCCTTTCTTCCTTCCTTCTCCATTTTCAAACGATCCAAAACCTTTTGAACCATCAGAATTGGTGAAGCGTATTCTTTCAGACTTTGAGTTGACCGCCTCTCTCCTCGTCGGTTCCCACATGGAGCGACGGGCGTCTCTTGAGCTGTGAAGTCGTTCCTCGGCCGGACGTCTCCGCGTGTAAAGTTCTGCTTTCAGGGCCGAGTCTCCGTTAGATCAGAGACATGACTCGATTATAGAATAACACCTCACACGTGCATGTGAAGCACGCGGCGGTCAGGGGCTCGGCGGGGTGTTTCACGCCGGCTTCGCGAGGCCGATGATGGACGATGTGTCTCGACACGACCGCTCGGCTCTCCGCGAAAATGGACGTCCTCGTCTGGGCGCAAAGAAAGAAAAAAGAAAAAGCAGATTGATGTATTTCAATATGCAGCGGGGACGAGTCCGCAGACGCCCGGACGCCGGCGGCCCAGACCGGAGAGCCGTCAGAGAGTTTGTTTCTTTTGGTTCTCTTTGTTCTGCAGACGGAACCCAAAGCGCCTGACTCACTGAATTAAACTCGTTTATATTGGATTCATACAAGCAGTGATGTCTTCTTGATGGAAACAACGCGATCATCCACTCCATTGTTGCACATCCGCTACATTGTTGCACATCGTCTACATTGTTGCACATCTTCTACATTGTTGCACATCTTCTACATTGTTGCACATCGTCTACATTGTTGCACATCGTCTACATTGTTGCACATCCACTCCATTGTTGCACATCCACTCCATTGTTGCACATCCGCTACATTGTTGCACATCTTAGACACAAACAGAATTTTAATCTCCAATTTAGTCGATTTTATTGTTCGCTGTTAAAGCTGCTCTGTGGAGGTTTGATGAGTAGAAGCAGAACGATGGATGTGAACAATGAAAGGTTTAAAATACTTAGATTTCTTTTGAGAACTAAATAGGTACAAGTTTTAAAAGAAAATTAACGTTTTAATCATCAATAATTATGTTCCACATTTAATGCATAATGAGTACTTTTACTTTTAATGCTTTAATTAATCCTTTTGTACTTTTTCGTTAGTTAGTTCTTTTGAATACAGTACCGCCTCTTATTGTACTGATGATACTTATTCCAGGAGACACATTGTCATGTTTTATACAGATAAATACATGGTAGTACTAAATACATGGTACTACTGCACCCTATTGGCCAAGCATGAACAAATACTTTAATTAGTTTAAAGACTGAATCACAAAAAACGTGTGAGAGATTTAATGTGTCACTTTATTTGTGTACTTATGGGCCAGACCTTTACTTTTTAGTTTCATATAACAAATACCTTTATTGTGAAAACAGGAAGCAGACAACAGGAGTGTGTACACACGAGTTCACACGGTCCAGACGCATCAAGTGAAACCAGCCGGATGTGTTTTGGTGTCGTCAACAAAACGTTGTGTTTCTTTTTGTTCTTTTTGTTCCGTTGTCTCCTCTTTCCTCAGCTCCTCTCCGGACGTTCCTGTCGGGCGACACGGTGGAACACCAACCAGGACAAAAAGCCAACATGGCGGCCGGCGGGCAGGTAAACAAACAGCGGCGAGCGGGGAGGCGTTTAGCAGCTAATTGTCTTCACTGGGGAGCTGTTATGGTCTGAGTTAAAGCTGTAAAGTCCTCGGGCCTGGGGAAGGAAGGGGGGGGGGGGGGGGGATCGCTGCTACAGGAAGAGCCCAGGGGCACAGAGGAGGACACACACACACACCTGAATGCACACACACACACACACACACACACACGCACACATACACACACTGATGCATAAATGAGAAGAAATGCATGAGTGTTCCTGAGCGCCACACACACCTGGAGACAAAGAGAGTGTCCATCACCAACACACACACACTCACACACATGGACTCACCTGAGCAGCAGCAACCCCTCCCCCCTCCTCTCCTCATGACACCTGTCAACGCTTGAGGTGAGGAATAAACATCCTCTGAGCTCGTCCAGCAGGTAAGTTCCACAGATCAAAGAGAATCGCTGACAGGACGGATCTCAGATCAGCTTCCAGACGCGAGCAAACGATGGACGAGATCAGATCAACTGATCCTGAAGCTGATACTAAAGCAGACAATGACAGAAAGTAATAATACCACACAGTTCCTACGCTGCATTACAGCTGTTATTGGTGATAGAAATATAGGTTAATTACTGAAGAAGGGAGTAAAAATGAGACAATTGCTAAACTAAACCAGCCAGAGTGTATTGTGGGTAAATCCGGCTGTGCAACGGAGCAACAAGCCGAACAGCAATACGTTTAAAATCAAAGTGATTGATGGGAATCAGCAGGAAGAAGCGGTGAAATCTGAACTAAACACAATTAGATTTCGTAACTTTGTTTTCGCTTCCGCTCGTCTTTTCTTTCTCTCTCTCATCTTTCTTGATTTTGAACCGGATCACCTTCGCCGTCTGACGCTCCTCCTCGTTAAATCGCCTCGTTTCAGCGCTCCATAAATACGAGGCGTTCCCGCCTGTCGTCTTTACTTCCTGCCTGCAGCTGTCTGACAACTCTGCCCTCCCTCAACACTAAACCTGAGTTGGGGTGGAAGGGGGGGGGCTTTGGGGGGTTTACAGCTACTTAGCTGGTAATATATCGTCCTGGATACCACAGGTGTCTTCCTAAAGTGGTCTGGATCTGATAAACAACGACCTCCTCCCCTTTCCCGCCTCCCACACTTCAGCCGGCCCTCCGTCCAGCTCACACACTCTGAGAAAGTCAGAGAGCTTCAGGTGTTCGTTCATCGGACTGATTGAATTATAACCAAACTGGTGACGGTGATCCATCTGAAAGCCGACGCAGCTACAGGTCAGAGGTCAACATGGAGAAATGTCTAGCGATGTGATACATGAACATATTATTGACAGACGTCCTGAGCAGGGTCCCTGATGAACACCTTTATTTCTGACCTTTTTAAACGTCTCACAGTCATGCAAGCAGCTGCAGGACGCTCTGGACGAAACAACGCAGCAAAACGTCGTCCGGCAACGCAACGTTGTTGACCAATCATAGACATGCAAACCAAACGTTCCTGTTAGATTACTTTGTAAATTGAATGTTGTATTTCCACTGTTTCCCTCACTATTTTTTAATGCTTGCTGCTGCATTGTGTAAATTAAAACAAACACAGAGGACCTAAACAGGTTCCCTGAGGAACTCCACTCAAACAAACATGCAATACGCGTTTTAGTTCATTAAAAAGGGTGAAGATATTTTAAAAAATGTTAGGCTTGTGACGCGTTATCTCACTAATCACGTGATGTAACCAAAAATAGAGCTGGTTCTAATCTCCAAAATAGGATTTTTAACATATTTACACATAAATGAACCATTACTGAGTCCAGAATTATATTTAAATATAACTTTTACATTCAAATGTGATATTAAGGAATATCCGTTCACAAATATGATTCCCGCCTTCCTCCAGGTGCGACTGCAGCCAGGTGGCCTCCCACTAAAGATTTATTTTTACTGGTTAGCCGACGTCAACTTCTTCTTCTCTGCTTTTGCGTTGGAGTTCCAGATCATCCTGTTGGTTTGGCGTGTTCTTGACAGCCTCTAAATTGTGTTGTCAGTGGAGGTGTTTATTAGATGCCAGATGCCACTCAACTGTCTTCATATCAGTGAAGTTTGTCTCAAGTTTGTTTTCAGGCCTCGAGATGATTTGTTGGAACATTTGCTCGTGCCTTTCCTCTGCTGGACCGAGTCCAAAAACCCTTTTGTTGTTGCATTTCTTCAGCTAAAAACTTTGCTATTATTAACACGCAACTGCATGTGACAATCATTAATTATTGCCGAATGCATTAAGCGTATCCTCCTTCCAGGTGAACCTTTATTCTCCAGAGTGTGGCGCAGACCCCTTCAGGAAGGAAATGTGAAAATAATGATATATTAAAGCAGACGATGAAGCCTGGTAGTAAATCTACAGACAGACGGCTGGACAGAGAGACAGTCGGTGCACCTCGAGCGACTGCAGCACGGTGGTATGTTCGCGTCTCCTTTGAAAATATGGAAGTGTAGAAATTAGGTAACATGTGAGCGCGGAGGGGAACTGGGTTGCAGGTCTTCATACCTGCCGAGGATAATAACAGGTATTTTAGCAGCAAGATGAGTCGATGATTGCACACAGAAGGCATTTTCTTTTGCAGACGGAGCGAGGGAGGGAGGGAAGCTTTGGCATTTTAGAAGTGTAAACTAGTCGTGACAAGTGGCCATAAATTACCCTTTGAAACCCCCATTAAAACTCATCTGACACAAATAGTCACTGATGCCATCTATCAACATACCTGACTGACACCGACGGCGTGATTGGCTGCCAAGATTTACGTGGCATTTGGTGGACCGCGAAACACCGCGGCAGAGTTGCAGGAAACACACGAGCTGGAGATTCGAGCCGATATAAATGTTATGAACACAGCAGCGATTACGTAACACACCCATTTTGTAAACCTGCCATGAAGGAACGATTAGATACGGTAGCTCGGTGCTGCGTTACATTTAATCTGTCGAACCTTAAAACAACGTAGTAATATTTAACTTTATTTGAGTTTAATAGCAATTCTGTCGAAGCTGTGTCTCATTACATTAGTCATACATAAAGTCCTATCTGTGGACATGTTTCTGCAGTTTGTCCGTGCAAAATAGCTGCGCATAAAGTGAGTTTATGAACTGGTTTTGCTAATAGTAGCTGAGCTTTTCTCCTGTAAAGCAGTATCTAATGGCGTCCAATCTAATGTATTGTAGCTTTCGGATGTGTTAATATGTTGTATTGTAGCATTAAAGCGTGGTGGATTTAACAAGCTAAGTAGCGAGTGGCTAGCTACTTAGCTAGCCTGCTAATTCTGCTCTGGTGTCATGAACCCTGGTTTCAGAAAATGATCCCAAACGACGTTGTCACTCATGTGACGATAGCAAAGTGCGTTCCTAGAAGAGTGTAAGGATGAAGCGCTGCGTAGTTAACTTAAAAATTGTTTAGAAGTTGGATAGTTTTGCTCGCAACCTTGCTAATTCCACCATGATTTCATGCTAATGTTACGCTGCTTTCAGACAATGAGCCCAAGGCGTCAAGACCTAGAAGACTAAACCGAGGAGTGCAGGCGAGAGATCCGAACACTAGCGAGCTAACTCGCTAGCTCTGGAGAAGGACAAGCTAGCTCGCTCCCGTCTGCCAACGTTAACTTACGTGTTCAGATAATTATTCTGCCTCCATTCACACACCGTCCTTGCTAGAAGTAAAGAAGTTTGTCGGTAGATCGATGTGTGCAGGAAGCTAGCAAACATGGTTAGTTGGAGAGCTACTGTAGCCGCCAAGCTAACGGTGAGATTAGGTGCAGCCGGCCCTGCGTGAGGCAGCAAGTTTTCTCTTTGTCCGTCACCTGAAGCACTCTCTTTGTCACTTGACGTTTCAACTGTGAATGTGTGTGTAATCCTTTTCCATGCATGCCAAACGCCAATCATGCGTCTGTGTGTGTAAACACTAACAGCGCTCCTCGTTTGTTCTGGACTCGACCCAGAAATCTGTGTGTGTGTGTGTGTGAATGTGGATTACAATGAACCAGGGTGGGACTTTTCATTACACGCCTGTCCATCAGTGCATATTTTAATTGCATGCTAGGCTAACCCTCAATTTTCGCCTACTGCTTCTTTTTTTTTAAGAGGAACATGCGCAGCTCTCGTCTGTAAAGTGTTGTAGTTCTCTGGGAAAAGTCGGGGTGCAGCACCGACAACAAAAGACTCTTTCATGACCTCATCGCCGCTGCAGCAACGCGTTTTATGGGTTGCATCAGTCTAATGAAGCTGTAACTACAGCGTGACAGCCGGTTTCAGGTTTATTACACCTTTATTTTGAAGGTCTAACAGCTGATGAACGGCTACGTGATCAGATGAGATAAATAAGAGATTTCTGACGTAAATGTTGCAGCAGCAGAAATGAATGAAATAACTAATTATGTTTGAATTCATCAGTGTGAGATTTTGCAATTTACACTTGTATAATGTGCAATTTTTGTCTCATGCGTTTGTGTCAAACTAAAAATTGCATGTTTTTGCTCAGACAATAAATCCATAAATTGTCTCCGAGGAAGTACAGGGTATATTAGTCACCGGGAGAAGAAGTATTCAGTTCTACTCCTGCAGTAAAAGTACTAATACCACGCTGTGAATAGACTTTACTTCAAGTAAAAGTTCTGCATTCAAGTGATGAAGTAGAAGTAGAAAGTAGCAGAACATGAAAATACTCAAAGTACCTTGAACCCAAAAAGAGTACCTAAGTAAATTTACAGGTATTCGTTTGTGCATCAGAGCCAGACCTTTCTAGGTTTGTGTAACCTGATAACAAAATACACATTTTCACATCAACACACTCCGTTTAAACGACGAGGATCCTCTTTATTTTATTTTAAAGTGCGACGAGCAGAACGTCCTTTCATCTGTGTGCATGTAAAAATAAGTATTTATGTAAATTAGCGTCTATATTTCAGGTTCTTGTGCGTTTGTGTGTGTGTGCTTGTGTGCGTTTGTGTGTCCCAGCCAGCTCGGTGCAGTCTGCATCACAGATGGGCGAGCGACTCGATACCCTCCTTAACTCAAGACGTGTCAGAGAGAGAACAAAAAGAACAACAGAGCAGGAGAGAAAGTGAGAAAGAGGGTGTGTGTGTGTGTGTGTTTGTGCGTGTGCGTGTGTGTGTGTGTGTCTGTGAGAGAGCAGACATCAGTTAAGATAGAGGTTTAACCGTTTTAGCTTCCTATGAATATTGCCGAAGCAGCACCCTCAGGTGACACATGGGACAGGCAGGATGTGTGTGTGAGTGTGTGTGTGAAGTTGGTGTGTGTGTGTGTGTGTGTGTGTGGGAGGGGGGTTGGGGGGTTTAGTGCCCTCGGCCGTTTGAGGTGAGAAAAGCTAATCCTGAATTAAATGATCTGGCACTTTACAAAATACACGACAATTACACAGATAATTATACTCAGACTTCACACAGAGCCCACAGGTCACACTTAACAAACACACACACACACACACACACACACACACACTCACACACACTTACTGCTGAGCTGAAGTGTGTACGTGTGTGTGTGCTGATTAGTCGCATGTATAATACACGCTGTGAATGCGTGCAGGGAAATTTTGTAAGTTTGCACCAAATGCACGACAGTAAAGACGTGTTTAGAAAGTAAGAGCGCTCACTCGCACTGATTTCCGTTTTCAAGATGTCGTTCCTTTGTGTTTGTCTCAGTTTTTCATATTTCTCATTATTATTTCCTCTCATCGTGACTGCAGTCAACAGAACATGCAGCCGGTCTTCACCACAGCTTCTGATCTTTAGTTAATTCCCAGCAAACAACAGCTACAGGAGTGTGTTTGTTTGTTTTTTTCCGTTTCTGTGGTTCATCAGAGACACTTTAAGTGAGACTTTAGATCCTCTAATGATGACTTTTTTTTTCTTATGCCGATTCCCCCGAGACGACAGTTAACAAGCTCCCAGCATGCCTCAAACGCAGCTAATGCTCCCCTACAGGGACACACCTGTGTGTGTGTGTGTGTGTGTGTGTGTGTGTGTGTGTGTGTGTGTGTGTGTGTGTGTGTGTGTGTGTGTGTGTTGGTTGTGCTGGTAACTGTCTCCTCTCGGCCATCTGTACCTGCAGCTTCGCTTCCATCATTAACCAAACCGCAGTGATGTCACCAGGGAGAGACAGAGAGACTGTGTTAAAGCTGCATTCTCTCTCCTGACCATCAGGGGGCGACTCCTGTGGTTGTATAGAAGTCTATGCTTCATGTGTTAAAGCTGCATTCTCTCTCCTGACCATCAGGGGGCGACTCCTGTGGTTGTATAGAAGTCTATGCTTCATGTGTTAAAGCTGCATTCTCTCTCCTGACCACCAGGGGGCGACTCCTGTGGTTGTATAGAAGTCTATGCTTCATGTGTTAAAGCTGCATTCTCTCTCCTGACCACCAGGGGGCGACTCCTGTGGTTGTATAGAAGTCTATGCTTCATGTGTTAAAGCTGCATTCTCTCTCCTGACCACCAGGGGGCGACTCCTCTGGTTGTATAGAAGTCTATGCTTCATGTGTTGAAGCTGCATTCTCTCTCCTGACGACCAGGGGGCGACTCCTCTGGTTGTATAGAAGTCTATGCTTCATGTGTTAAAGCTGCATTCTCTCTCCTGACCACCAGGGGGCGACTCCTCTGGTTGTATAGAAGTCTATGCTTCATGTGTTGAAGCTGCATTCTCTCTCCTGACGACCAGGGGGCGACTCCTCTGGTTGTATAGAAGTCTATGCTTCATGTGTTGAAGCTGCATTCTCTCTCCTGACCACCAGAGGGCGACTCCTCTGGTTGTATAGAAGTCCTTATAAATGACTCTACTTCTCTCTTGATGTATTCGCTCAGTAAACATGAGTTTCTCTATATTAGTTTGATTATAAAAACGCTGCTTGCACAATAATACTATTAAAGTCGGTCACGTGCAGAACAATAAATAAGAGCCACAGTTTAAAAGTTTGCGTTGCCGAGTTGCTGCAGCAGACAGGACAGCAACATGTTGCCAGCAACAGAACGCCGTGGTAGAAAATCAGTGAGAAAGGAAGCAGAAACCTGACGTGCGTCTCCAGGTGGACTGTTTACTGAAGCTGTTAACACCCACTTCAACTCCGTTTCGGGGGAAGCGGCTCTTAACCACTGAACCCAGATCTGTGGAAGTGAGCTGACAGAGCGGCTTCTGACAACCGGAGGAACCCGCGAGGTCTGAGCTCTATGTTCTGGGTTCTGGGTTCTGAGTCCTTTTCCACTGGGTTGTACTAAGCAGAACCTTTTTGAGGAACGTCAATGGAAAAGCGACAGTGTGTGTCTTTATTTATGGGCTGCAGTGCAGATGTGAGACGGATAACAACGAATAAAGTTCATTCAAAATGTAACAAAGTAGCGAAACATACTTAAAGTAGCAAAAACTAGCACTACCATACTTTTTATTATCATTATTGATGCATTTAGTTTTTATCACTTTAATGTTGCAGCTGATTTTCGTCACTTCATATGCTGCTGGTATTTCTAATAATGGGTCATCATTTATTCGTTCATTATAATTAGTTTTAATAATCTGAATCTGAAAAGTTATTAAATAAATGAAGCGCAGTACATATTGTGGATGAGTTGTAGAACTTCATCAGTCAGATAAATGTAGTGAAGTAAATTATATTTCCATCTGAGAAGTACTGGAGTATTAGCATCAAGTAGCGGGAAATTTAAAATAGTCAAGAAAAAAAAGTACACTAAAAACAGCTTTTTGTGTCGCGAGCAAACGACTGAATAACTGAGTTAGTAAACGGATGTTTTGATGTAGTTTTGCCTCCATTGACTTCCATTCATTCAGACTTTTCTCTGTTTCTGGATTCTTCACAGACAAAAACAAAGTCTCAGCAGGCGTTTTGTAGGTGCAGTACTCCTTTAAGTACAGTATTTGAGTCAATGTACATTCCACCAATGGGAGAATATCACTTCTCTGGGTTCGGTTGAGCTCCTCCGTCATTATTCACGTTCCTGCAGCATTCTTTGCACATTCATACGGCTCATTCAGGATGCGACGTCTCAATCTGGGTTTTTACTGCAGTTTCCTGCTCGTTTACAACCGGCTCTTAGCGTTGAACACAAACCGACTCGCCGACAGTTTGCAGGGAATCGCGCCCGA
Source organism: Clinocottus analis (assembly GCF_023055335.1). Lineage (NCBI taxonomy): Eukaryota > Metazoa > Chordata > Actinopteri > Perciformes > Cottidae > Clinocottus > Clinocottus analis. Next base: position 58,049 of record NW_027176215.1, on the reverse strand, counting down.
GAAGAGAAGACGAGCAGAAACACACCTGCTTTCAACATTATGGAAGACTTTGATATACATCAACAGGTCTGCTGCAGGAATGTGCGCGGCTGCATGCTAACAGTGATGCTAGTGGCATATTCAGATGAGAAGGAATATTTATTCAACTTTGTAAGGATTAAGAGCAACAACAACAAAATAAGCAACTAAGCTATTTAGTTAGCTTCAGACAACTAAACTACTAGTTAGGTTTAGACAATTAAACTATTTAGTTAGGTTTGAACAACTAAACTACTTCGTTAAATTTAGACAACTAAACTATTTAGGTTCAGACAACTAAACTATTTAGTTATGTTCAGACAACTAAACTATGTAGGTTTAAACAACTAAACTATTTAGTTAGGTTTAAACAACTAAACTACTTTGTTAAGTTCAGACAACTAAACTATTTAGATTTAGACAACTAAACTACTCAGTTGGGTTTAGACAATTAAACTATTTAGATTTAGACAACTAAACTACTTAGTTAGGTTTAAACAAACTAAACTATTTAGGTTTAGGCAACTAAAT
>NW_027176215.1:50000-55000 GCF_023055335.1 Clinocottus analis | reverse complement strand
CTTCCCCCCCCCCTCTCTGTCTCTCTCTCTCACACCCTCTCTCCTCCCCTCCATCCCGCCCTCTCTCTCTCTCCTCGCCTCCCCCCTCCTCTCTCTCTCTCTCTCTCTCTCTCTCTCTCTCTCTCTCTCTCTCTCTCTCTCTCTCCCCCTCCCTCTCTCTCTCTCTTCTCCCAGACAACTGTGACTGTTTTAATTCTGACCGCTGATTAGCTCGAATCAATTAAGTCGTTCTCTCTGCGTCCGACATCAGAGCAGCAGGAGACTTTCAGACTGTTTAGTTTCCCTTTCATCAGCCCCAGCCTCTTAATCACCCTTTAATTACAGGCCGGGGCCACTACGGGGGCCCGCGAGGGACACGGGGGCCCGAGCTCCGAGCCCGGCGTCGGAGCGGACGCGGGAACGAATCCTGCGGTCGCTCCGGAGTCGCTCCGGAGTCGCTCCGGAGTCGCTCCGGAGTCGCTCTCGAGGCCTCGCGGCGTCCCGTCGGCTGATTGCACACAAAATGTCCCCCGTGAGCCGCGAAGGACTCGTGAGCCGATTATTGTAATTATTGTAATTGCTGAGGACTTAAAGTACTTGAGTAGTGACAACTTAATCTGCGAGGGTTGGTTAAACGCATTTATGAGAGTTGTGTCCAACTTAACTTAATAGGGTTGGCTAAACTAATTCTACATTAGTAAAAAAAAAACATGAATTAATTAAGTTGAACCAACTCAAATTATTTAATTTAATCCAGCACGAAATTAGGTTTGATTTACAATCATAAATTAAGTTGGTCCGACTCAAGTTAATTATATTGGACCAACATAATTGCTTAAAGAAAGCAGTTTAATCGTGTGGAAATCTTTTCCAAGTTTTTTTGACCGTATGTAACTTAAAGTACATCAAAAAAACAATAAAAACATAAAACCTTCCTGTTACATATAAAAGTAATGAAAGTTGGATGAAAGCATGCGTTTTGCATTAAAAACATTCAACAGATTAATACAAACTGGAAAGTTTTTAACATTTTTATTGACAAAAAGGGACAAAAAAGTGTTTAAATACATGAAAATATAAAGTTATAAAAAGAAAGGCTTGAAACAACAGATATAGATTTAAAGTGATGCTTGAAATTGTCAAGAAGAAGTTAAAAGATTAGATGGATGCAGATAATAAATGTTCCTTTCTGGACGTTAAAGAGGAAACTCCCGTGAAGGTTTGGCTGAAAACAATGCACTCAAACGTAGCACATCCTCCACGGATGTTTCAAAGTAAAAGCCTTCTAAAATGTGCTTATTTCATCTTCTTTCCTGACAGGCTTTTAATGTGAAACAACTGCAGGAAGTGTGTAGCTTAGTAGAGGATGAAAGAGACACAAGTGGTACTTTAATTATGTAAATAGGGCAAAGTTGTGGATGTTTGCGGTCTCATTGAGGTTCCCAGCCTGAGGGTCGAGGCCCCGCGAGGGGTCACAGGATTCATTTAAAGGGGTCGTGATGAAGAACACTGATAACATGTAACACATAATGAAAGCGCTCTTTATTGCTAAATTTGTCATTTGGGGGAAAAAAAGGTTGAATTTGTGTTTTTGTCAAAGGAGTCTGGTGACTTCAGTTTATTATATTAGAAAAATATAATAGTAAAAAATATAATGTCTGTTCATCTAAACTCCAACTACTAAAACTCTGACTCAAAGTCTTCTAAACATCGCTACTGTCTCTTTAAATGTGAAGCAGCAGCCTGTTAGCTTAGCATATAGCACAAACACTTTAACTGGTTCTGTCCCAAAGTAAGATTTTTTTTTAAAAGCGCAGTAATAAAAATGTTTTATGTCTTTTAGAGGCATAAAAGGGAAATATTGTGCATTGAAGTCGATGTTCTTGTTCTTTTAAAGTGAGAAAAAGAGCAAAAGCGTTCAGGTCAACGTGGATGTTGTCGTGTTCTCAACTTTGCAGAGAAATAAAGAAATTGTTAGGAAACTTTTTTGTGTGTCGATGAGATGTGAGAACGTCTACACCGAGAGGAAAAGTCCACGAAGACGCCGGTGGAAGTTTGTCTTCTTCTTCTTCTTCTTCTTCTTCTTCTGTTTCTCCTCCTCCTTTTTCATCCTCATCTTCTTTTTCTTTTTCTTCTTGATTTCCTTCTTCTTAATCTATTCATCATCATCATCTTCTTCTTCTCCTTCTTTTTCATCCTCATCTTCTTTTTTCTTCTTCTTCTTCTTCATCCTCATCTTCTTCTTCTTCTTCTTGATTTCCTTCTTCTTAATCTATTCTTTTTCTTCTTCTCCTTTTTCATTCTCTTCTTCTTCTCCTCATCCTTATACTCCTCCTTCATTTTCATCTTTTTTTCTTCTTCTCCCCCTCCTTCTCCCTCTCCTCTTCCTTTCCTCCTCCCTCTCCTCCTCCTCCTTTCCTCCTCCCTCTCCTCTTCCTCCTTTCCTCCTCCCTCTCCTCCTCCTTTCCTCCTCCCTCTCCTCCTTTCCTTCTCCTTCTCCTCTTCCTCCTCCTGAGGAAGTTGAACTGGCAGCTATCGGCGTCACTAATCCCTCTCTGTGCGTCTCTTGTTCCTCGGATAGCATCACTCGGGTCGCTCCGGAGGGTTAATCTCCCGTACGGAGGGAAGAGAAGAAGAGAAGAAGAGAAGAAGAGAAGAGCGGAGCGCTTTAATGCCGCCTAATGACGTGGCGAGAGGAACAGCCCCATGCCGTTGGGAACCTGATAATCCCACTTTGTTCCTCGTGGACTTGTTAAAGCCCACAACCCCCCCGGTGGCTGATCCCCTTCGTGTTGCGCCGACACAATGGCGAGCCCCGTCCGCCTCTTATCCTCTAAACACCGCTCTCATTTGTCGGCGGGGGGGATGAGGAGGGGGGGTTAGCATATTATTTTCTCCTCAATTAGCCGAAAAGGCCTCGTGTTGATCACTTCCTCCGCGAGAGGCGAGCGGACATTCCTCGGGGTCATTAGTGGGGTTATCGACGACGGCGAGGAGAACGCCGCGGACGCCATTCACCGGCAGGAAGTGGAGACGCGAGGGTTTCCCTCGCTGATCTTCCAAAACAACAACAAGAAACTACTCCAAACCTGCGCAGATCAACAACAACAACAACAAAAAAGCCCAGATGAGCGTTTCATGTCACGTCTGAGCGGCGGTGGCGGCGGCGAGGACGCCCCGGCCCTCCAGAGCTCCTCCCACTTCTTTCAGCCTCATTATGGCGTCTCCAGTTCAAAGGGCTTTTCACGAACCTGTCCTCCCACTTCCGCTGGACTCTCAGAGACTCGGCGATGCCAAATCCTTCGGCCTCCAGCTCCCTTTGAGGCGTCAGAGGACCAGGAGGCGGGTCTGAAGACAATAACAGAGACGCTGAAAAAACACTAGAAACTTCAACTATGTTCAACTAATTTACAGCTTCAGTTTACGCAGCGTTCTAACCGTCATGGAAAAAGCTGGAATATTTTAATGGTTATTTCCAGGCCTGGAATAGTCATGTAAAGGTGTTATATTCTGTCAAAAGTCATGGAAATTAGGATAAAGTCATGAAATAAAACATGGATATTGGGTTAAAAATCATGGAAATTGGATAAAAAGTTATGGAAATTAGGTCAAAAGTCATGAATATTGGGTTAAAAGTTATGGAAATTTGGTGAACAGTCATGGAAATTGGGTTAAAAGTCATGAAATTTGGGTAAAAAATCACGGAAATTTGGTTAACAGTCATGGAAATTAGGTCAAAAGTCAAGAAAATTGGGTTAAAAGTCATGTAAATGTGTTGTATTCATGTGTTCATGACGTTCATTTACGCTGAGTTTGAAAGAATGAATCTGCTTTCAAAAGAAAATGTGTATGAACTGTTTATGAGGCTCAAATAAATCAGAATTACAGGTTATGAAATGACTGATCAGCATAATAAAGTAATAATCCAGGATCACAGTCTCCAGCGTGAGGATCCTCTGGACGCCTTCACTTCTTCATTAATGGAGGATTTTAGAAGAGGGAGCAGAATATAAGTTCTCATCCCATTTTGTGTTTATTTAAATGTTAAAATTAAATTAATTTAAATGCGTCAGATCTCGTTTTCTTCTTCTGGTGTTTTCATGGGGCAGTTTGCTGGAGGAGCGTTTTCTTCTCTTCAGAGACTCTTTTGTCTCGTCGTGTGACCCCCCCCCCCCCCCCGCGCCCCTCCCTCCCAGGCTGCACCCTTGGGTGCCAAGAAAAAGCTCAGCGAAAGGATCCGGAGACAGATGGCCGCTGGTTTCGAACCCGTCCTCTGAGACGCCGAGCGGCCGCGGTTCTGCCGGAGTCCCAGGAAGCAGATGCAGCTGCATATGTTTCAAGAGGGACGGGGACTCGGGGACTCAGGGGTCGGATCTGACCCCCGAGTCCCGACCCCCCGAGTCCTGAACCCTCGAGTCCTGACCCCTCGAGTCCTGAACCCTCGAGTCCTGAACCTCGAGTCCTGAACCTCGAGTCCTGAACCCTGGTTCTGACCCTCGAGTCCTGAACCCTGGTTCTGACCCTCGAGTCCTGAACCCTTGAGTCCGGACCTCTGGTCCTGATCTCTGCCTGTTGATGATGCTCCACAAGAGAGGTGAGGAAATTCAGTACTTGGTCCAGTACTTGGGCCAGTACTCGGTGTAGTACTCGGTCCAGTACTTGGTGTAGTACTTTGTCTAGTACAATGCAGTACTCGGTGCCAAACTCGGTGCAGTACTGGTCTAGTACTTGGTCTAAAACTTGGTACTGCACCAACTCGGTGCAGTACTTGGTCTAGTTCTTGGTCCAGTATTCTGTGCAGTACTTGGTCTAGTACTTGGTGCAGTACTTGGTCTAGTTCTTGATCCAGTATTCTGTGTAGTACTTGGTCTAGTACTTGGTGCAGTACTTGGTCTAAAACTTGGTCTAGTACTCGGTGCAGTTGTTGATTTACTACTTGGTGCAGTACTTTATCTTGTACTCGGTGCAGTACTTGATCTACTACTGGGTGCAGTACTTGGTGCGGTGCTTTGTCTAGTACT
>NW_027176215.1:0-42500 GCF_023055335.1 Clinocottus analis | reverse complement strand
AATGTGTTTGCGTGCCTGCAGGTTTCTTCTCATGGGAGAAAAAATTAACACCTGCCAAAAAAAAAATCAAAGGCTGTTTACTCCACAGGGACCTCGAATGAAGCTTCGCTCGGTCTATTTTAAAAAGCTGCAGCGTTGACGGGCAGAGAGAGTTTCCCGCCGCCTGTCGAGAGAGACGCGAGCTTCCTGTCTGCGGCGCTGCGTTTCCCTGCAGCTCGCCATGAATCATCCGACGGGCCAGAGATAAAGATCTTTGTCTCTTCATGTCTCGGTTGCGGTCGACTCGCTCTGACGGCAGTAAATCAAACAAAAAGGAGAAGCGGCGGTCGCAGTTTATGAGCGACGGGTGTCTGGTTTCGGGATCTGTAAACTGTCCAATATATATGGATATATATATATATATATATATATATATATATATATATATATATATATATATATATATATATATATATATATATATATATATGTGTGTGTGTGTGTATATTATGATATATTATGTTCCCCAGAAACACAACAAAAGAGCAGGAGAGGCTCGTGGTGGCAGACTGGCGAGGTGTTGGTCATGTGACCGAGCAGCGTGAAGCTCCGGAGTTTGCAGCAGGCGACATGTTAATGTACGTGTTCCACACCGCCGGTATTTATTGGTGTTCGGCTGGGTTTTAATTTAAAAAAAGATTTAGAAAAGCTTAGCATTTATACAATCTTTATACTATCCACTTCAGTTGAAAAGAAAAGTTATTAAAAAAACAAACATGAATCTGATTTGTGGACAAAGAGCATCTTGGATTTCGCCATCTTGGTTAGAAGCCGTCGCCATCTTGGATTGCGCCATCTTGGATTGCACCATCTTTGATTGCAGCCGTCGCCAGCTTGGATTTCGCCATCTTGGATTGAAGCCGTCGCCATCTTGGATTGCGCCATCTTGAATTGCATCATCTTGGATTGTGCCATCTTGGATTGCATCATCTTGGATTGCGCCATCTTGGATTGCATCATCTTGGATTGCATCATCTTGGATGGCGGCCGTCGCCATCTTGTTTTTTTTTGCAACCAGTGAACAGGAAGTGACTATATCTGGCCTGGAGGGGAGTGACGTAAAGACGTGTATATACGTCTCTGCTGTCGACCTGTCAATCACCTTGGAGCCCCGCCCTAAAGCATCTCCTGCTTTAAAGGAGGTGGAACATAACGCAAAAGACTTCTTTCTCTTTCTGCGTACTGCCTGTGTACTTTAGCGTTATAAGTACACCCTCCTGATACATAGAATATCTTCCTCTTCAACATGTCGCATGTGAAGGTCTACTCGTGTGTGAAGTCTTCCCCCGGTGTGGTTTCTCTCTCCATATGTTCTTTTCCCTCCTGCAGGACTAATGGAGCGGTACGAAGGCGACGGCCAACTGGGCTGTTGACCAACTCCCGCCGGCGCCAGAGCTCCGTTCTATACTTTCGCGAGTGTTTATGTTGGATTCCGCTTCGCAGAACTCAAACTCGTTGTTTCGTCAACATCCCGACAGATCGCACCGTCGGCCATTTGTCAACTGACGCCATGCAACAAGTGTGAAGCCTCGCAACCCGAAGGGTCCGCGGGTCCAAATCTGGTTTTAGGATCGACGTTTTTAAAGTAATGTGTTCAATGAAATGACCACACAGTAAAGTTATTGTCCTCAGATGAAGATTTGTTTTACTTTGAGATGAATTTACAGATATAACTGTTTGTATCTGGTCACAAGGTATAAATCAATAAAAAAAAACATGGTATAAATAAAAAAAACATGTTAAGTATCAAATAAAATCTAAAAATCAGGGCTACGATAATATATACTCCCCATGTACAACATCTAAACACAACTCAAACAATAAATAGGATTAGGGGTTAGGTTGAAGGCTTAAACGGGTGCAGGATTTTTTTGTTGGATGAAAATATCGCAGTCCAACACAGAAGAGCTGAAGTTCAGCGGGCCGAGAGACCGAAACCCTGAAACCAGTTCACCCACGGAGAACCTCACTGGTCGGGCCGGATGCCCACACAGACGCCTCGTCCCAGAAACCATCCCCCGCCCCACAGTGACCTCCGACCCCCTCCACCTCTGATCCGTCCGTCCAACCTCCGCCGTGTCCGCTCTGTCCGGAAGTCCAAATCCAGGCCGACGCCCACGCGTCGTCGTCAGGGCCGAGCCGGGCCAAACTCCCACCGATCCGCCCGCCATCCCTTCGGCCTCGGCCGCTTCCCACGTTTGCGGCCACATCATCTGGGAGGAAGCTGGGCTCTCGCCGCCGTCGTCTGTTTGGGTCAGGCCTCAGACACCCACCATGAGAGGAGGGGGAAGCACAGCGGATCCCTCCAAACGCTGGAGAACAATGGACGCGAGGCGCTCCAGAAATGTATTAGAAAAATAATGATTAAAAATCCACGGAAAAACAGAAAAGACACCTACGCTGATGACACGATTAATGGCACTCAATTATGACCGATAATTGTGTTTTTAAGAAGATACTTGGAGGAGGAAGAAGAGAGGAAACTGGTGCGAGGAAAAGTTTAAATGAAGCTAAAGTTTGCCTATTTTCCGCTAAAGGATGCAGAAATGACGAGCGTAAAAACCAGCCGGAGTTAATTCACTGATTCATCGACTTAAAATACCCCGACGGACATATTTATGAGCTTCCTGTGCTTCCATGCATCTATATTTAGGAGATGAATAAGAGTCTCCGTCATAGCGGCTTAGGCTTCTGCAGCAGGTGAAGAAGAAGAAGAAGAAGAAGAGGAAGAAGAAGAAGAAGAAGACTGGACGTTCGTCATTGTGTTTGCAGCCGGTCGTTGGCGAGCGGGAGCCGGTCCAGACATCTTGTTTTGTAATAAAATAAATAAAGATTGGGACGGGGCACGAGGCGGCCATCTGCAGCTCCAGCCTTCAGCAGCCAAACGCAGAAACTCTGGAGCTGCTGGAGGACGCATTCTGGTGCCTTTGCTCCAGTCCTTTCCTTTCCTGTTTCTTCGAAAAAGGACTCAACCAAAAATAAGACTCAACACCTTCTCGGCGATGCTGTGGAGCTCAATAAACTGCAGTTAACAAATATTCTCTCCAGATCCAGAAAGTACAAGATCAGGAAATTAAACATGATTAATGTTCTTCTTCTCTGCAGCAGATCCAGAGGTCAGTGGAGGGATGTGATGAAGGACATGTCGTTCAATCACTTATCGGGCAAGTTTTGTTTGTATTCAAGGTTTTCTGAAGGTTTACATGTGCAATGAGGCATTATCCGAAATATTATACTTGTTTTACTAAATGTGAACGTTGGAAAAAACCAACAGCCATTGAAAAGAAGAAAAAAATCTCCATTATTTTATTATTAAATGTGTAATAATTTATTATAAATGAGGTTATGAATGCGTTGTGAACAAACCCCTCGCCATAAACCCTCAGAATGAAAGAGTAAAGTTATATAAATGAGGTTATGATGTGACCAAGCAAAAAATAACTGCAAAGCCTGGACTTACAAGAGCATATATAAGTCAATTTTACATGTTTATAACTCAATTCAACTATACATAATAACATGAACCATGAATATGACTCGAGAGACATCCTCCAGTTATGAAAATGTCAATGTTCACATTGCTAGCTTGGTGCTACACATGTTTAGCGCATCTTTCTGGAAAGCTTACGACCTGCAGAATCAATCAATTCTGCCAAAACCACTGCCAGACAAACCTCAGCAAGATATCAACCACAGTGCATTTCTTTCCCTCCAAAAAACTGAAATATGACTTCCTTATGGATGAAACGACGCTTGCTTGCTGTGTGTTGGTGCATCTGCTGGAGCAGAGCCCCTCTGTTGTGGAACCAGAGGCGTTCAAGGTCCAGGAAGAAAGTTAGGGCATTTTTGCCCTCACCGGATCTAAAACTACGGTTCACGAAATGTGGACGAACACTTTGCATTACTAAAAATATTTAACTTCACTTAATCAAAGTCAAACTTTGACATACTGTTAACATATAGTGATATTTTATAGTTGAAACAAAAACGATGATTTGCATTATTAAAAAGAGGAAAAACATTTTTATTCTTGTTTTCTTCCTGTGTTCTATCATCAACCAATAAACCAGTAACACATATACTGCGATATGAACCGCTTACCTGGTCTCACAGGTATTTTCTGTACATTAAACCTTTTGAAATGTTTTAAATAGCCCTTGTGGTTGAGGAGATAATGTTTAGTATGGAAATGCAAACCATTCGGAATTTAGAGAAAAATGGCTGACTGGGGCGAAACGCGTATTTATCACCGTGAAACTTCACCACTTCATCACTGACATTAAGAAGAGCATGTATTGTGTTGCAAGTTTAATGAAAATGTTTTGTTTAAATATGCAAATGAGGCATTACGTAACGGTTACTTTTGATGAATTTTGCAGAAATCTCCAGACGCAAACAGACAAAGAAGTCAAAACAAAATTCTCTACAAAATAAATCTTCTCATAACAAATTCTCCAATCAAACCAAACACATTTCTTTCAGTGTGTGTGTGTGTCTGCGTGTGTGTGTGTGTGTGCACAGATTCCCTGTTTGTTTCGGAGTAGGCCGAGGACAGAAGCAGACATCGTCTCTACACCTGAGGCGACGGAGCTGACACCTCCGTCTCTCCGACAGGTGAGAAGAACAAACAATTCCGAAAGCTCGTAACGAGGACGACGCGGGTTCGCCTCGCTTCCCTCGGGCGCGTAAACGTCTTGTGTCTTTGGAGGATTTGTGAATATTTTATCACCTGTATTATAAATCGTGTCGGTGGGAGATCGCTTGAACCTTCAGCAACGATTCACAAGCAAAGAGAAACTGACTGCTGGAGTTTTTATCTGCCTGCTACTCCCCGAGTGATGCTACGACGAAGCAGCTAGCTAACGTACACTTCAATCTGCAGCGTGTGTGATTCATGAGCTTTATAGACGTTTGTTCTCCATCAGAGAGAATGAAATCCTCTCGAGGTGTAACGTTGCGTTCGCCTGAGTTTACTCGCCCGATTTTACGTGGTAAACTTCGTCATTCGCTTGATTGGCTTTAGCAACTCGGCGCGAAAAAGCTAATTTTTCCTTACACTTTTTCAGAAGCATTCACGTCTGTGCGTTGACTTTACGTGTAATCTACTCGCTCGCGAATAAATTTGCAACGCTTTTGGTGTGAACGCAGCATTAGTCCCTCTGGAGGATACAGTTTACTGTAATGAAGAAGAAGAAGAAGAAGAAGAAGAAGAACGTGAACGTCCACTTCCTGTCTCTTCACCAGTTAAACACACCTTTTTTTTAATTTAGTTTGTTACATTTGTATTTATTCATAAATACAATCTAATAAATTATTATTGAATATTACATTATAATTAAATTATGAGTGTATATATTTATATATATATATATATTATTTAATTTAAGTATATATTTGATTATTATTTATTTATTTCTAAAAGTGATTTTTTTCTGTTAATTTATTCTTTACAATATATATTTATATATATATATATATTTATATATATATATATTTAACCACTTTCAAAACTTCATGTGAAATGTTGTAAATAATCGTCCCAGACATTAAAAAAGAAATCTGAATTTGTATACTTTAAAACACTGTAAAGTCATGCTTTTAAATACTTACATTCCACACTTTTAAAATGTAATTAGTTAATGTTTTTAATGTCGATCTGGTCTGAACGAGGCTACAGTGAACTCTCTCTTCTGGTTCACAGTCTGTAAAAACCTCTGGAACAGAATCCTGGACCAGAACCCAGAAGACCCGGTTCCTCTGGCGCTGGACCTTCAGGCCTGCAGCCGGTGAGCGGTTGATACTCAGACTTTTATTCTTTTTTTTTAAATTTCAGGTTTACAAACACAACAATGTGTGAAATATGAGAGAGGGAGAGAGAGACGCTTACCTCCTTCACACCTCTGATGAGAGAGCCGGGTGTGTTGGAAGGTGGGATAATTGATTTGGACACTCGCCAGGAACATTTGCCTTTCTGATGACATCACACACCTGAAATCTACACACACACACACACACACACACACACACAGTGTGAATTCATCAGCTCCTCATGAACGTCCTCATTAGCGTACGGTCCGTGTGGACGTTTCCTTGTTTCAGATCAGGTGATGAAAACAGGCGCTCCTTTTTTTTTTACATTTTAACATTTTACCATGAAACTTTTTTTTTATGGAATGAAAAAGTACAAATCTAAAAATACCAAAAACAACAAAAAAAATTAATGTAACAAAAAAAGTATACATTGGAAAATTTCAGTGAATTTAAAAAAAAAGAAAAAAAAGAACAATTTTCAAACATTAGGAAGAATTCCAAAATTTGTATTTAGAATTTTTAATATATAATAAAAAATAAAAATATAACTTAATGTTAATGGGATAAATTAATCCCATTAACATTAAGTTATGTTAATGGGATTAACATAACTTATGTTAATGGGATTAACATAACTTCTTTTTTTTTAAATTTCAGTGAATTTAAAAAAAAAGAAAAAAAAGAACAATTTTCAAACATTAGGAAGAATTCCAAAATTTGTATTTAGAATTTTTAATATATAATAAAAAATAAAAATATAACTTAATGTTAATGGGATAAATTAATCTCTATTTTAGTTAGTTTGGGTCCGATCACACCGACCGGCATCCAAACAGGAAGTAGTAAAGCCCGCCTCTTGCTTGATTTAATGAGCCGCCTCAGTCAAGTGATTGAAGAGCGGTGTAAATATTTAAACTTTTATACTTTTCTAAGATCGTAAGACAAAAACACACCACCGTACACGGCAAGAGAAGAGCAGCTACTAAAGGAAAACGTGTTTTTTGGGGTCAAACCAGAGCTAGGGATCGTTGGAAGTGGAAAGACAAACCAAGATAGTTTTGATGAGACATTAGTTTGAGACTAGAACATTTCAAACACTTTCCCAGAAATCAGTTACAGGCTAAACAACTGTAAACTTCTCTTATGTTGTGAAACTGAAAATATAAGTAAGATATTTGTCTTCCTCGCTCTAGTGATCGTCACATCTGGTCGATGAAAACTGATAATCCCTGCAGCTCTCTAATCTGTGCATCAATCTATACCGTGTAGCCCGGGCATGTGCCCTATATTCAGTCTAAAAACACTGGAATCGGCTTGTAAACTGTATAAATATCAACATGGTAGAAGGTAAAATGGTCCATGAATTATCCCTCGTGAGCTACACGCCGCACGGCCTCCACGTGACGAAACCTGCTCGCGTTTTCGGAGGTGAACGTTGGGCGGAGATCCAGATCCTCGGAGCCTCGTTGTGATGTGATCTCCAGCCTCACTTCTCACGGCTGCAGTGTTTTTGTGTGGAGCTCCAGTCTCTCTCTCTCTCTCTCTCTCTCTCTCTCTCTCTCTCTCTCTCTCTCTCTCTCTCTCTCTCTCCACCCACCCGCTCGCCTCAGAATCTGTTTCGCTCGCTAAATTGGCTCCTCAGACACCCTTCCCCTCTCTTCCCCGTCTCCTCATTTAAAAAGTGAGAAATTATAATTATCTGAATTATGCTTTTAATGATGCGTTAATTAGAGTCATGGAGTGAGATTAGCCTATGAAGTATTACTTGTGAAATCCTTCCAGATCCGTAACCAGCTCCTCGTTGCAGGCGTAGAGAGGAGGGAGAGAAATGTTGGTGTGCTCGGTGATTAGCGCACCAATAAATAACAGAACAGATTGCGGTGCATATGCTTACGATTACAACTTTTAAACCAACGCTTTAAACTCACACCGACTGTCTCGCTGCTGGCAAGAGGTTTCTGTACTAACAGCCCAGTCAGTTTTTTGTGTTTCCTTCAGAGACTCTCTGTGTGCAGTTCTCTCCAAATGTGAACTATTATTAAACGGTGTGAGAACAGAGCTGAGCGGAGCAGACGCTGCTCAAGCAGATTGTCTTCAGGAGAACACTTTGTATAAACAATGAAATGAACGATTACATGACGGGCGTGAAAGGTGCTGCTCGCGTTCGGAAACCCACAGAGAGTCGGCTCGTCTTTAGCGCCTTGTGCTGTAGCAGAAACGCAAAGCATACAGACAATACATACAGAGTCAACGCTAAGCGAATGAACGGCAATTGACGACAATGGGCACCAAATAGACCCCAATGGATGTAAATGGACGCCAATAGACGCCAATGGACGCCAATGACCAGCAATGGTCACCGTTGGACGCCAATGGTCGCCAATAGATGCCAATAGACGGCAATGAACGTAATTGAACGCCAATGGAGGCCAATAGACGTAAATGGACGCCAATGGATCAGAATGGACGCCTATGGACCAAATCAGATGGACGCCAATAGACGCCACTGGACATAAATAAACGCCAATGGACGCCAATAGACCCTTAATGGACGGCAATTACCGGCAATAGACGCCGATGGGCGTTAAAGGTCACCGTTGGACGCCAATAGATGGCAATGGACATAAATGAGTGACGATGGCAGCAATGTACAAAAATTAACGCCAATGGGCATAAATGGTCACTGTTGGACGCCAATAGATGCTAATAGATGGCAATGAACGGCAATAGATGCCACCGGACGTAAATGGACACCAATGACCGGCAAGAGACGCCAATGGGCGTAAATGGTCGTAAATGGACGCCAATGGACGCCAATAGACATAAATGGACGTCAATAGATGCCAATGGACGAAAAATTGATAAAAATCATATTGTTCACCCAGAACTCTACAATACCTCATATTAGTAGAGACCAGACAAAACCATGTGTAGAAATATATGTGAATGAGCCATATGGTACGAACAATAGCAACGTTGCCGTGTTTCCACCTCCATGACGTTATTTTGAGTGTTGATGGAGCAGCAACAACGTGAGAAAAGCTCCATTCAGAAAACAATCGTTTTAAAAGTTGTTTGCTTGTTGTCGTTAGGAGAAAACTGACAAAACATGAATTTAGACTTTTTTTTACAAATCATTGAGAAGGTATTTTCCGCGTTCTTGTCAATCGTTTATTGCAATTAAATCGCAGCAAAGTTGTTTATTTTGGGTTCATACAACTTCAGTCAGCATGTGGCCTGTTGGATACAGAGAACATGGCCTCCTGATGAGGTCATGAACTCAAACTGGAGTTTACTTTCCTGAGATATTGTATGTGACAACTGCATTAGCCTCTTTAGCTTCTGGTTTGATGAACCCACAATTCTTACCTGTTCAGCAGCAAACAGCAAACAGCTATGTAATAATAAAAAAAGGAACATTTTAGCATATCTCTTATTTATTGCGGCTTAGCTAAGTCCATCATTTCTATCAATAATGATGATAATAATATTTTTTGTACTGACTCAAATGAAGAAACACAAGCAGATGGGTTGGAAACAAACAAACATTTTTTTTTTTGCTGTGTTTCCACGTCTTTAATGTGGGGGGGATCAAACAGAAAGTGAGCAGAACATAATAATCCTCATTATACAGGAGAGCTGTGTACAGTAAGCACAGGAGGTCAGCGCTGATACGCTCCCAGCAAATAATACTTGAATTATTCTTGATGGAGGAAAAACAAGCAGAGCAGCAGGAGAGCAGCTTGAAAGTCAGACGAAGGAATTGCGACAATATGACCAGAAAAAAAAGGAGCAGAAGAAGAAGAAGAAGAAGAAGAAGAAGAGCTTGTTTCGGCGTCAGTATCACAAGCACATTACGAGTCTGATAACGTGAGCGAGAGCATTTGTTCTGGCGGAGAACAAAGCAAACACAGAGTCATTATCATTATTGTGTTTGTCTCTGCACGCACACAACAGAAAGACGAACCCAAAGCAGTTTACTGGCTCATTGCACTTCATGTAAAACACGTATGCCATGATTACCCTGCTTGTTCCAATCAGCTCCGCACATTTACATGTAGGGAAGGAGGGAGGAAGGGAGAGAGGGAGGAAAGGAGGGAGGGGGAGGGGAGGCTCTGTCAGCCAGCATGTTGCATTGCCTCTTATTAACAGGAGTTGTAATATTTCTTCAGGAAGTGCAGTTAGTGGCAGTAACTGGACGCCAATGGACGCCAATGGACGCCGATAGACGCCAATGGACGGCAATGGTTTTAGTGAGGGGCGGGGCTTAGCCAAAGTCATTTCAGAGTCATATCTGACCTCCTCGGAGACGAATCAGTGGATCTTCTGTACGAAGGTGAAGATTTCACAGCTGACGAACATATTTAATAAAGATGCAACATTCCCGTTGATAGTAACGGATGATCATTGAGGATCCACGTTACCAGATACTGATCCCTTTGTTGTTTGATGGTAGCAGCTGCTCTACGAGCATATCCAGATTAGTGTGTTTGTTTTTCCTGCCACGCCCCCAGAAATAATGGCAAATGGTTGTGCGCAGTTTCAGCCCTTTAAGGCAAGTTTATTTGTTTAGCACATTTCAATAACTAGGCAATTCAAAGTGCTTCACAGGAAACCATTAAAAACGTAACGCAGAAGAAAATAAGATTCAAAGACAATCGAGAGCAATGATTTAAACTTTAAACACAGTCAGTTAAACATTAGAAAGGCGATGAAAACAGAACAGAACCTGATTAGAACCCTTATTTCTAAGAGTGTACCTTCAATTTATATGCAAGTACATGAGGCCTACTCCAGTGATGTGTATTTGGTGACATTGCACCGCTGGAAACGTGTATTTCTACTGCGTTGTCGGCAGTGAAATCCAGCTTCTCGTGTTCCTTCCCTCCGACTTCAGACGTTCAGGTCTTAAACCTCCTTCTGGCAACCGGACAAACCGACCGTGCAGCGGACATTTGGGTAATCCGTGCCTGTAAAAACACGGACTGCGGGCGCTTTGACTCGCAGGCGGCCATGTTCGCTCAGCCGCTGTGACGCCGGGCCGGCCTGGGTTGGAGAGGGGTTGAGGGGGGCTGGCGATGAGCCGCGAGGTCCTCTCTGTGCAAACCCCGGGAGGCAAATCAGCCGGCCTAATTTGCAGGATGTGGCGTCCTCCCCGCCCCGGTCTTAAGCATGCATGGCTGCAGCTAAACAAGGAGGGGAGAAGGAGGCAGGAGGGAGGGAGGGAGGGAGGGAGGCTCGCTTTCACTGTCTGAAAAGACAGAGCCGGATAACGAGGCCTCCTTTAACCTGCTTGTACCTTTTTAAACAAATTAGCTGAGCTCACTAGCTAATGTCTTTACTGCGGCTGGGAAGCTCAGAGGCGATCGCATGTAAAGCTGCGTCGAGTGGAAAGAGTCCTTTAAATGAATGCAGCCTGTTAGAAACATGAGGAAAGTTCATGTAGAAAACAAATGAATTCACCCCAAATTTATCAAAAAGGCAAAAGGCTCCAAACTCGTAGTTTCTGTATGTCTTTGTGTCGTTTTAGACGTGTAGTGTTACTACTATTGTACTACTACTACTACTACTACTACTACTACTACTACTGTACTACTACAATAGAGTTCATTCTCATGTTTACAATGTTTACTGAGGGAATAAACCAAGAGAGAAGTAGAGTCATTTATATAGACTTCTATACAACCAGAGGAATCACCTGCAGGAGAGAGAATGCAGCTTTAACACATGAAGCATAGACTTCTATACAACCAGAGGAGTCGCCCCCTGGTGGTCAGGAGAGAGAATGCAGCTTTAACACATGAAGCATAGACTTCTATACAACCACAGGAGTCGCCCCCTGGTGGTCAGGAGAGAGAATGCAGCTTTGACACATGAAGCATAGACTTCTATACAACCAGAGGAGTCTGAGGAACTTTTATAACATTTTTAAAGTGAATCAGCTTCTTTTAATAATTTCACCTTTTAACAACTCGTCTTCCCTTCTTATTCTTTTCTTCTTCCATTTTTCTTCTTCTCTTCTCTTTTTCTCATCTTCACATCATCCCTTATCTTCTTCTTCTTTTATTCTTCCCTTTTTCTTTTTTCTATATTTTTCCCTCCTCTTACCTTCCTCTCCTTTCCTTCTCTCCTCTTCCCTTCTTTTCTCCTTGTCTCCTCTCCTTCCGTCTTTCCTCCAGACACCTCCTATCTGCCTAATTACAATTCCTCAGACACTGTTTTAGTCATTTATTAGAGTTAAATATAATCATGCGCGACTGTTTCCATCAAACTTGATAATTGTTGCAGAATTCAATTTTCTTTTTTTCTCGTGTGATTAGCACCCAGTTGACATCGATGGGATCCAAAGTTATTTACACGTTCGTTTTGGGTGAAGAAATATGAATATTCACCTTTACAAACCTGCAGGAATCCTTTTCTTTCTCCTGCCTCCACCTTTCATAACGCCAACACACTGTTTCTGACGTTAAAATAGAATATAGGATCCCTCCTGCTGAACCTACACCAACGAAGAAGGAGGAGGAGGAGGAGAAGATGAAGGAGGAGGGGGAGGAGAAGAAGAGGAAGGTGGATAAGGAGAAGGAGGAAAAGGAGAAGAAGAAGAAGAAGAAGGAGCTGGGGGAGGAGGAGGGAAAGAAGGAGAAGAGGATGGTGAATAAGGAGGAGGAAAGAAAAAAGAGGGGGAGGAGGGGAAGAAGAAGGAGAAGAATAGGAAGGTAAATAAGAAGAAGAAGAAGAAGAAGAAGAAGAAGAAGAAGAAGAAGAAGAAGAAGAAGAAGAAGCTTGAGGGCCTCAGCAACACAACATGATGTTGTTGCTCCTGCAGGTTTATGTAAATGAGCCGGTGTCGCCCTCCCCCTTCCCCTCCTCCCTTCCCGCTAACATTAATTAGCACAGTGCTACCTTGCTCAATATTTGGTAACAGCCACCGTCGGCGGATGCAGAAAGTTGCAGGATTTGGCTTTTAATTAGGTGTAGGGGAGCACAGGTGTGCTAACGAGCAGAAAGGAGCTAATTTGAATAAAAATCACCATTTTACCAGACGAATGGGTGGAGGGGGTTAATTGGCAGCGGCAATGTAAACAGTGACAAGTTTTGTCGCCTCTGTGGCAGCAATTTATTCCTTTTTTAAAGCTTTTGTTCCAGTTTGTGAAACTTCTGTAACGGAGAGAAATCACTGCACAAAGAAGAGCCGACGTTTATATCATAGATAAATATTATGAATACTTTCACTGCTGCTTTGAGATACAACGAGATGCAGAGAAATGTACAATGTTCACTGAGGGGAGAAACCAAGAGAGACTTCTATACAACCAGAATCACCGCCTGGTGGTCAGAGAGAATGCAGCTTTAACACATGAAGCATAGACTTCTATACAACCAAAGGAGTCGCCCCCTAATAGTCAGTAGAGAGAATGCAGCTTTAACACATGAAGCATAGACTTCTATACAACCAAAGGAGCCGCCCCCTGGTGGTCAGGAGAGAGAATGCAGCTTTAACACATGAAGCATAGACTTCTATACAACCAGAGGAGTCACCCCCTGGTGGTCAGGAGAGAGAATGCAGCTTTAACACATGAAGCATAGACTTCTATACAACCAAAGGAGCCGCCCCCTGGTGGTCAGGAGAGAGAATGCAGCTTTAACACATGAAGCATAGACTTCTATACAACCAGAGGAGCCGCCCCCTGGTGGTCAGGAGAGAGAATGCAGCTTTAACACATGAAGCATAGACTTCTATACAACCAGAGGAGTCGCCCCCTGATGGTCAGGAGAGAGAATGCAGCTTGGTTTAGTTTCACTTCTTCTTCTACACTCACTAGTTTTGTTTGAATGTTTTTTCATCACAGTTTTGCGCGAAAATAATTACAGCTAACCACTTTCCTTCTTTCCTTCTCTCCTTCCTCCTTTCCTCCCTCCTTCCCTCCCTCCTCGTCATCGACAGCCCCGGCGGTAACAATGCGCTCGGCTCATCTTCAGGGATGACGAGTGAGTTTAAAAGGCCTAATTTCCAGCCGTCTGCTCGTCGTAATGAGACGTTTGTTTAGGTGGCTCTCCAGCTGCGAGGAAAGAAGAAACGCTAAAACGCCCTCTACATCTGCATACCGCTGCAATTATGTGTGTGTGTGTGTGTGTGTTGTGAAACAAGTGTCGGCGCTAAGGCAACGGCTCACATGACACATACCAGAAGCCTCCCCCCTTCAGCTCATACCTCCACCTTTTGTCTAACACCTCCAGCCGCCCGCGTTTCCAGGAAGTCGGAGCTCATCAGACAGAAGTTGGGTTGATCTGATGCTGCGTTCAAGTGCTGCTGGGATAAAACAGCTCCACCGGGGGTTGCATTAAAGTGTCGTGAAACACATCTGAAATACTTTTAATCTCTCCGGTGTTCCTCGAGCAGAGGTCCTCTCTGAAGTACGACAAAAAACACACTCTAAAACTACTCTAAAAGTACTAATACTTCCAAACTGTAGAAATACTATGTGACACTAAAATGACTAATACCACACAGTTAAAATACTCTGTTACAGTGAATATATTAATAACTCATTGAACAGATAGCTACCACAAAGTACTACTACCACACCGTTAAAATACTTCATCACAGTAAAGGTACTAATACCACAAATTAAATATGTTGAATATTCCAATTATTAGTCGGAAAAGTGGCAAAACTTGATATTTAATCTGAAACATCAAATATTTTTACATGAAAAAAATTACTTCCCTCATCGACTAATTGAGTAGTTGATGAATTAATTCATCTTTTCAACTGTATTTTAAATTTTTGAATGTTTTTTGTGCAAAAATCGTAACGTGTAAAGTGACTAAAACATTCAATGTAGAAAAGTAGAAGTAGAAAATACTCCAAGCATAAGTATAACTTTATTTAAAAATAATCTTTCAAGTATAATTACACTGTTGCATTTTGGTGGTTATTTAAAAAAAGAAGAAGGTAAATCCTTGAACTAGATACTGAAGCTTAAAGTGTCATAAGTTTGCCCCGCCCACGTGTTGATTGACAGGCAGGTGAGTGTCTCAGGTGTTTATGTAAAACTCAAATACTTTCCATTTCTGGGAACCCGGCCCCTCCCCCCTCTAATAAAGATCCGGCGGTGCGTCGGCCTCGGCAGGAGACCCCGAGCGCCGCGGCCTCCGCCGCCGGCAGCGGCGTACCTGTGTGGGATCACCTGCGCCGACTTGTATCGCGAGGTGAATTAATGACAGGCCGTCCGATCGGCAGCTTTTACTGACGACGTCACCCTCGGGTGGCCGCGGGGTTTTGCCAGGAAGCTCGGTGCCAGCCGGGAAGCTGTCCGATCATGTCGTTTCCTCGTCGCCCTCAGGAGCTTCGGTCGGCTTTCGCTCGCTTTTTATTTTACACTTCAGAGCTTCGCACACATCTGATGTGAAGGATTGTCTCCTTTTGCTAATGACACACCTGAAGAAGAGAATGAGTTATTATTTCCTGGTTGTCAATTTCAATCAGGCTGAATACCTTCAAGCTATCAATGCAATAAGATCTAAAACATTTATATTTCAGTTTTTATCCTGTCCGTTTATACGAGAACCTGATGGAAATGTCTTTCAGCACAAACTTGGACTGCATTCCCTCTACTGACCACCAGGGGGCGACTCCTCTGGTTGTATAGAAGTCTATGCTTCATGTGTTAAAGCTGCATTTTCTCTACTGACCACCAGGGGGCGACTCCTCTGGTTGTATAGAAGTCTATGCTTCATGTGTTAAAGCTGCATTTTCTCCCCTGACCACCAGGGGGCAACTCCTCTGGTTGTATAGAAGTCTATGCTTCATGTGTTGAAGCTGCATTCTCTCTCCTGACCACCAGGGGGCGACTAATCTGGTTGTATAGAAGTCTATGCTTCATGTGTTAAAGCTGCATTCTCTCTCCTGACCACCAGGGGGCGACTCCTCTGGTTGTATAGAAGTCTATGCTTCATGTGTTAAAGCTGCATTCTCTCCCCTGACCACCAGGGGCGACTCCTCTGGTTGTATAGAAGTCTATGCTTCATGTGTTGAAGCTGCATTATCTCTCCTGACCACCGTAGGGCAACTCCTCTGGTTGTATAGAAGTCCACACGTCATGTGTGTAGTGAACAGAGAGCTCTCTCTGTGCGTGTTTGTGCGTGTGTGTGTGTTTGTGTGTGTGTGTGTGTGTGTGTGTGTGTGTGTGTGTGTGTGTGTGCGTGTGTGTGTGTTTGTGTGTGTGTGTGTGTGTGTGTGTGTGTGTGTGTGTGTGTGTAAGAAAAGCTCCCGGTTAATGAGCTCTAATCCTCCATCAAACACGCAAACCTGTCGATGCTGTAAACAAAGGCGACAAAGCCGCGGCCCGTCGGCTGTCAGTCAGCCGTCGCCTCGGGTCCAACCGGCTGCTCCAGAGATCCGGGTTCAAGACCGACCCAGAAACACCTTAAAGCTGGAAAACCTCCACGTGGAGCTCTGATATTTTAATATTAACTGTTTTTACCACCCAAAAAAAACAATGAATCCATGAATCAAGCTAATCCCTGCACCGTGTGACGCTTTAGCGATGTCGTCTTTTGCAACATTCATGCCAATAAAGCATAAAAAACACATGTAGGTCTTAGTTCTTCATCCAAAATCCAGCTCATAGTGTCAGAGATTTGCTTCCATAATGAATCCTCTCCGTCGTCTCGTTAGTCTGCTGCTCCTCTCATTAACTCGGTGTCAACACTATTAGAGAGTATTAAGCGCAATCATCATTATTAGCTTCTCATTACGGGCGCATCTCAATAAACAGTTCGTCCGTTTTTTTCCGGCTGGAGATAATCGTTCAGCCGGCGGGCTCAGACTCAACGTCTGCTGCTTTTTTTGTTTTGTTTTCTACTTTGTTTTTTTTTACTCAAATAGAAACACGAAAGGGGAAAAGTGACGACTCAGCATTTTTTTTTTTTTTCTTGGAGCGAGCAGCTGCTGGTCGGTGACGGTCGGCGTTCGCCGTCCGAGAGCGGCGATGGACGGCTGTTTGTATTACACACAGCCTGTGATTGTGTTTTCTGACTGCTGATGCTCACCTGTACGACAGGTCGGCCCACATTGTGTGTGTGTGTGTGTGTGTGTGTTTTATCGACAGAGAAAATGTCACAGGTGTAATTATCATGTTTTCTTTTCTTCTTCTCGTGATCACAGGACAATTATTTCTTGATCTCGTCGTCACACTTTTTTTTTTTCTTCTTGGAGCTAAAATAAATATATATTTCTTTTTCAAACCTTCCCAAAAAAAATCCATCTCCTCCCCGATCATTAGAAGGAAACTAATGATCGGAAATCGTAAACTTGTTATGTCATAATCACCAGAAAATGATGCGTCTCCCGAGATCACGAAAACATGATTATTCCTGTGAACTCGTGATGTGTGGATTATTAAATAGTTTCTGCGACGGCAGTGAAAATAAATGAATATTCACACTTTTCTCGGCTCCTCAGAGAAGTTGGATATTAATTTAGCGGAAACAAAACTGGTTCTTCACCAATAAAGTTTATTAAATATTACAACTGAGTAATTTCTATCTCTACTCCACATCAGAGAGGATCTAACCGGGTGGGATTCTGCTCATTTTATTCATATAAATATGTTTACTTTTGTTATTGGATCGTAGATCATTGAGTTTTACATGAATTAAAGTTTAAATAGTTTCTCTAGAATAGACGCTCATGTTCATAATCTGTGTTTCATCACAGCGTTGTGTTGATTCAACCATGTGTCTCTTTACTTTCATTATTTGTATGAAGCTGCGTTCACACCAAACGTTTAGTTCACCTGCTCGACAATTAAAGTGTGTTCACACCAAAAGGGGGCGTGGCTTATCGAAGGTTTATCTAAGAAAGCTCAAATATGCTAAAAGAGTCTAAAAGATGCTACAAGAGGCTAAAATAAGCTAAATGGGGCTAAAAGAAGAAACTCATCATTCGCGCAGCCGAGCGGCAAATGTGCGTCTTTGCAACGTATCGTGTCGACGTTGCATGTAATCTACTCCTGCGAATGATTCACGTCATGTTTTATTTGAACACGACGTAAGAGAAGTCACGAGAGGCTAAAATCGGCTAAAAGAAGCTAAGAGGGAATACAAGAGGCTAAAAGAGGCTGAAAGGCTAAAGTAGGATAGGAGAAGTAAGAGGCTAAAAAAAAAGACTAAAAAATAAGCTAAGAGAGGCTAAAATATGCTTAAAGAGTCTAAGAGAAGCTAAAAAAGGCTAAAAAAAAATAAGCCAAGAGAGGCTAAAATATGATAAAAGAGTCTAAGAGATGCTAAAAGAGGCTAAAATAAGCTAAGAGAGGCTAAAATAAGATAAGAGAGGCTAAAATATGGTAAAAGAGTCTAAGAGATTCTAAAAGATGCTAAAATAAGCTAAGAGAGGCTAATATATGCTTAAAGAGTCTAAGAGATGCTAAAAGAGGCTAAAATAAGCTAAGAGAGGCTAAAAGAGGCTAAAAATAAGCCAAGAGAGGCTACAATATGCTTAAAGAGTCTAAGAGATGCTAAAAGATGCTAAGAGCAGCTAAGATAGGCTAAAAGAGGCTAAGACAAGCTATAAAATGCACACAAAAAAGACTAAAGAAGCTAAAATGCCTCAAACGCATCATTCGCGCCGCACGGAGAAAAAAAAAGAAGCTTTTTTGCCAGCTACCGTGTCCGTGCATGAACTTTGCATGTAATCAAATTCGCGCCGCGTTTGGCGTGAACACGGCGTGAGAACCTGGATGGAGGGTCGAGGGTCGAGGGTCGAGGGTCGAGGGTCGCTGCTCCTCCTCTCCTCGTGCTCTTTCCCTCGATCCATTCCTCAGAAGTTAACCTGAAATGTTTCCACGCATCAGCTTCATAGCAGCGGTGGTATGTGAGCGTATTATATTGCATCTATAAAGCAATCGCTACGCTTGATTTATGACGTCTAACATAATACTCTGACCATAAATCATACAAGTCGCCAAAGTTTGCTTTAAACAAACTGATAAAAAATATGAAATCTATGGCAGAGCCACGCAAAATGTTAAACGGGTCTTCACGAACTTTTTGATGAGGAACAACTTGAACATTTAAAACAACTCAAATTACAGATGATACCGGAAACTATCTCTCTCCTTTAGCCGTCGCTGCTTGTTCAACCTTCATGGAAAGAATGAACGCACACTCCTTGAAAATGAATGTCACGATTATTATTATTTATGAAGCCAATTATGTAGTATTAAGATACCTGATCGCCTTATTAGTCATTATGAAAGCAATTATGCGTTGTGAGTATTGTTATAGGGCTTTATGAATGTTTAATATTGCTCTATAATTAGTCAGCTCTATAATTAGACCCCACAACACATTATTAGCATGTTTCAAGTCTCAGCGTTCTCTCAACCGCTCAGACTTTGTGTCTCGCGTTTAAGTTTTGACCTTCCCGATGAGATTTAAAATTCCTGATATTTTCTGAACCGCCTGGTTCCCGGTGGGCCGCTGCGGGGATCGAACCGCCGACCTCGTGGTTTAAAGGAGCGGAAACGAGGCCCCTCTTGTCAAATAATCGCGAGTGTGCAGCGCCGCGTTAGCCTAAATGTTATTTTCTCCGTGATTAAGTGTAATTATCTCAATCATCGCTCTGCAGACTCTCAGCCGTCATTACTCTTAATTAGAGCTCTTTCAGTGATTCATAGAAAACCAACGTTTTTACTGCCCAAACTCCTCTCAGCCAATCACAGCGGCCCGTGCAGGTGGTGGCGCTTTGTGGCGGGGGGGCGGGTAGCTTGCCTGCGGGGGGTGCTGATTCAGGATCGGCTCTTCCTCCCACCGGTGTCCATCGCCCCCGCGGAGGTTTTCAAGTCGATGTGGGAGCAGCGGCGTCTGCTCCGTCCACGAGAAAAAAAAACCCGCTCTTCCAGTCTGTGAACGCAGCTCCAGCGCCTGAAACCCGTCATTAGCCCGTCACGCCTGCCCGTAAATCAGAACCCAAGACATCCAGAGGCTCTGGGGAGACAGTTCGTGTCGAGCAGACGGGCCTCTGGCTCTGGCGTTTTAGGTGAAAGTGGGCGTTTCGATGCTAATGAGCGAGCGCTCGGTCCCGCGGGACGAGCCTTCGTCGGTGGCGTCGACGTGATTGGGCGTGCAGCGTCCACGGCGGCGCTTTGAGGAGCATCGTGAGCTCATCCATCATCCTCCTCGTGAGTCGACCTGCAGTCAGTGAGGCGTAGCGGCCGCACACGATCGATGGACGGGAATCATCCACTTTTACAGACCTTCTATTCTTCTCCCCCGGCTAAGGCTAATGCTAAGGCTACGGCTGCAGTTGCGGCTGCGGTTGAGGCTGCGGTTGCGGCTGCGGCTGCGGTTGCGGCGGCTGCGGCGGCTGCAGTGGCGGCTGCAGCGGCGGCTGAGGCAGCACGTGCTGAGTTTTAAATGCATTTCTACTGACTTTATAAAAAGTTGCACCAGCAGAATTAACTTGGCGTTCAGAAATTAGCGGTTAGCATGATGTATCGTTGGAGGATGAGGAGGAGCCATTTATATAACTGCAACACTTTTCTCTGGGATACATCACATGTTTTGAAGTGGGTTTGTAATGCTGATTATTAATTTATTTAGTGAATATTATTGTATTTTAAAATGCATGAGAGGATTGCGCGACTGTTTTTGTTTTGTGTGTTTGTGACGTTGAAAATGTGCTGCCAAATTTTCCTGAATTTACTGATATTACGTATGAATTATGTTCATCATCAGGAATCTATGGACGACGTGGAGCCTTGAAAATAAAACTAAAAGTGAAAAATGTGGTTCTTATCAAAAGTTGACCTCAAACGACCTCGTCAACAAATGGAAACACAGCTAAACGGTTAAAGTTTGTTTGAACTTTCTCAGCGATGGTCACGGCGCCCGTGAGAACGTGCGTGGAGGCCGCGGTCGTCGATGGTTCATCCCTCAAAGTCTGGAAGCTGCAGCTTGTTGAAAGCAGCTGTGTTGAGATGAAGAGGCAGCGGAGGAACTCTGGATGTGGAAACTCCCTCCAGTCAAGCCTCGACATCGTCGTCTCCTTCTGCTTTCCTCTAAACGCCAAACTTTCCCTCCGTCGGAGACGCTTTGATGAGTTATTGTCACGCATGTGCGCCGTCACGCTCGAGCTCGCAGACGCTGGATCGCACGTACACACCTGTATGTGGATACACGACTGTGGAGCTTTATTGTGACGGTCAAGGTGTTTTTTGTTGCTTTTATCTTGTGGGAAAGTCTCTTTACGAATAGATGTGATTCAGTTTAACAAAACAATGACGACTGAAGGAGACAAAGATCCTCTGAACAGTTCGTCACGAAGAGAAGAAAACAGCAGCCATTGGTCAAAGAAACTGGTTGAAACAGGAACTACTTCCTGTTTCAGTGTCCAGTTTCACAATAAAAGCCACCTACAAGAAGTTGGAGTTAACGGGCAACGTGCTACTTTAGCCGTAGGAACCCCAAATTAATTCCAATACTTGTGTTTATTGTATGTTTTTGTTCAGCAAAGTCTTGCTCAAAAAATGTATATCTGCAAAAAAATCCCTTTTAAAAGATATTTTGATCATAACTATGAACATCCAGCAGGATATGAGCCAGATTTCCACAAAAAGGCCTCCTGAAGCGTCAATAAGACACCTTTTAGGAAAGATTAGGACCTAAAGAATCAGAATCTGCAACAACAATCACAATAAAACAAAGTCTTGTCCTGTTAGGAAGGAGTTTCAGTCAAAAAAGTATGTTGTTTGTTTCAAAAATGGAAAAATTAGGTATTTTATGCCAAAAGATTGTCTGAATGGGGCATGCTGGGACTTAAAATTGCAGCAGGAGGATTTTCATACACGATTTCCAAAAGGTTAAATTACACATACGATGTTTGTCAATTTAAAAGACAATTTAGCGTCAAACACAAACGTAACCGGAGAGAAAATATGTGTTTCTGGTCAAACACAACAGCTGATTACAGCTTTAAAAATATTTGTGTGTTTCGGTGCCGAGTGGCTCCGTGGTTAATTGCTTTTATTTAAGCAGCAATTAAGTCGATTAGAGGTTTGATGAACGAGTTGCTGTTTTTAATTTGTCTCGTTTGGATAAATACCCTCGTTCACTTTCTGAAGCTGAACACACACGGAGCTCCACGGATGATTGGCGCTAATTGTAGCGCTCGACTGATTGGACGGTTGTTACCTCGACGAGTGTGGAACAAACTTCCCCTAAAAAAAACAACATGCGACAATCAACTTTGTCGTTATGGAGGAAAAAAGCTACATTCTCTCTCTTGACCACCAGGGGGCGACTCCTCTGGTTGTATAGAAGTCTATGCTTCATGTTTTAAAGCTGCATTCTCTCTCCTGACCACCAGGGGGCGACTCCTCTGGTTGTATAGAAGTCTATGCTTCATGTGTTAAAGCTGCATTCCCTCCAGTGACCACCAGGGTAACTTTAACCCTTTCATGTGTGTATCTCCTTACATCCTGGCTATCGAGTATCATATATAATATAGTTTCATTCATAAATTCAGATTAATCTGATTTCCTGTAACTCTTGGCACAGTAGAATATATCTTATTGGTAGATGAATAAAGTGTATTTCCTTCCTTCCTTCCTTCCTTCCTTCCTTGATGGTTGACTTGAGGAACCGTCATGGCCGTCGTGGTCGACCTGGTGAAGAGAAGTGATAATTTGTTCCAGTCGTGCAGCTTCATGTCTTCATCTGATGTTTCATATCAGCCTCCATCGAGAATATGAATCACTTCCATGGCAACGCCCCAACATGCGGGAGGAGGGGGGTTATATATTAATATACATTATGATATATATATATATATATATATATATATATATATATATATATATATATATATATATATAAATATATATTAATATACATTATGTTATAAATTTATATACATGATTTTATTTAACATACATTATGATATAAATATATATATATATATATATATATATATATATATATATATATTAATATATGTTATGTTACATAAACCTTTTGAAATTATTTATTCAAATGACCTTAAATCTAAACGGTGTAATATTCATTTATTGTTCATATCATTTAATAATCATATCTCATGTCAACACAAAACTCTCCAACATGAAACAATCTGTCTTTAGATTATCTCTTCGAACAAAGAAGACAAAACATATAAATAAGCATCAGATTTCCAACACTGTGAACAAAACGTTTGATTTCATCTCATTTTATTTCATAATTTTTTTCCAAATCCGAACACAGGAAGTACAAAGCCTCTGACATCGCCCGCCTGAGAGGAAGCAGCCGAACAGTTAGTGCATTCTGTCCTAAAACCATGAAAAAATAGATTTGACTAAGAAGAAGGAGGAGGAAGAGGAGGAGAAGGAGAAGAAGAAGAAGAAGAAGAAGAAGAAGAAGAAGGAGAAGGAGAAGAAGAAGAAGAAGAAGAAGAAGAAGTGCTACATAAGTGATGATCTGTCCATGAAGAAGAAACAAAACAGGTGAACGGAGAGAAACAAACAGTCCACACATTATTATTATTATTATTATTATTCTCATCATTATATACACAACGGATGCATAGAATACTTTCTTTCAAATCCATTTTTCTTTGTACATAAATACCTACATTTCTCCAAAAAGAAAACGAGTAACCGGCAGAATGAAGAGTGTAAACGGTTCAAACTGCTCTGGGATCAGCTGGTTTCTGCCGCAGTGCCTCTGAGCAGGGCACTCGCTGCTGCCGCTGGCGGGAAACCCTCCTGCAGGAGTCTCCATGTTCAGGACTTTGTATTTTAACTTGTCAGTAAACACCAGTAAAAAAAAAATGCTGAAAATAATCCAACAAATGTTTTGTTTGTTTTATAAAAAGTGTTTTAGGAACTTTTTTAAATTTAAAAACTACAGATTTGTGTTTTTTTTAAAGGTTTACGTCTCCAGTAGGAACCAATGAGCTTCGAGTCGAGAGACACAAACAGGAAGTGGGACCGCTTTCAGAGACGGACACCAGATGAATCGTCAGATTTCAGGTTCCTGCAACAGGAAGTTTGACTTTCAAGCTACAAATTAAACTCGTCAGTTTCTTTGTTCCCTTTTTTCTTTTGTTGCTGAACTCTTTTTCCTCCACAAAGACGTGAACGTCGAGGCCTTCAGGTGGTTTTTGTCAACTTGTAAAGCAACAAAAAACTTTTTAAAAATTTCCCGCCGAAATCCTGATGAAATACCAGAAATAAACTTTATTGTCTGCGTTCAAATTTCAAACATATTCATCATTTATTCCTCTGTAAACTGTCATCAAGGCCTCTTCCTGCAGTCTAAACTACAACTCCCATGAGCCTTTGCCCGCTTGTGGGATTTAAAACTAATTCATTCTCATTAAGGAGCAAAATGTAATTAAATGCACAGCTAAGAAAAAATTGTTTTTACGTTTCATTAGCTGACAGGCTACAAGCTAACGCTAACTAGCGCTGTGGCTAACCTGACTGTTTGCTTTTGCGTGTTAATAAATAACCTGTTCACGCTGCGACACGACACATTAACGCAATCATTCACACGCAGACTGAAAATATCTCTGCGTGTGAAACCTGACGATATAAATTATTATAATTATTCTGATGAATCCAAAACAAATCCCATCACGTGATCTTGTTGCCGCTCCGCAAGTTGACCAAAAACCACCTCAAAACTTTTCTGCCGACGTGAAATTGAACCGATGTTCCTCAAAGGAAAGTTTATGAAAGAGTGAAGTTTGTCGTGTTTACAGCGTCCGTGTGTTTTAAGGTGGATTCTTCACAGCGTCCGTGTGTTTTAAGGTGGATTCTTCACAGCGTCCGTGTGTTTTAAGGTGGATTCTTCTTCACTGCGACAGAGAACTCTTCTTCTCTGCTGGAGGAACAAACCTCCTCTGTCCGTCTGCAGCAGACGTCCTGCGAGCCGGCGGCCGTCTGCTGCAGGCAGACGCTCAGAAAGCAGCTTCTCCTCTCGTTTAGTCTTCTTCTTTTCATTTATTTCATTATTTTTTTCATATCTCCAGGAGCGCTGGCTTCGTTTTGGCAGCAGAGACCCAGAAAAGAGAGTTCAGGCAGCAGCTGCGACCACGTTCAGACTCCTGTTGTTGTTTTTTAAAATGTTTTTTGCCTCTCGAAGGCGTCGCATCTCCTCGTCAGACTCCAGCAGAGAGGAAGCTACAGTTTATCAGAGTTTCAATGTTTGTTCTTTTCATCCTCGTCTTTACAGGACAGTCTTGACCTCCTGCTGGTTGCATGAGCGTGATGCCTTCAGGGACTTCCATCAGTCCTCGGAAAGATGAGCCATGTGTGTGTGTGTGTATGTATGTGTGTGTGCGTGTGTAATCTCTAAATCTGTGTCGGAATAAAACATAAGAAATCAAATGTGTAAAAAGTAAGAGATATAATGATGAGTCTTAAATATTACTGTGATTTAGTTTTTTTCTGGGATGTTTTTGACATATTTTAGTTTCACAGTCTGTGAATTAGAAACTTGAGCTGGAATCAAACTTGAAATAATAAAAAAAAAATTCAAAACCTGCAAAAAGGTATTTGGGCAAACAGTAAGTGGCTTTTATTTTGAAAGGAAGGGTTCCAGATGAAGTGTCTTATCCTGTAAAAGACGCTTTTCTATTGATTTAGTTTCTTAACTGAACTTTAATCTTTTAGTTGAACCGAACTAGAGAAAATATCACAAGTGATTCCATACTTTTTAAGCGTTACTGTCTCTTTAAGAGAGATGATGGCGCAGTAACTTCATAAGTTGCAGTAAAGTTCAAATCTTTCTTTCTTTTGTCCTCGTCGTGTGTGTGTGTGTGTGTGTGTGTGTGTGTGTGTGTGTGTGTGTGTGTGTGCGCTGCAGTCTAGTCCTCACTGAGGACGTCCACCTCCTCCCCCCCCTGCGTGGCGGCTCTCCAGCGGTTGATGTGCTGACTTCCTTTCCTCTTCTGCTGCGCTTCAGGAGACTCCTCCTCCAACTTCTGACGCTTGTGCTTCGTCCTGCGGTTCTGGAACCACACCTTCACCTGGAGAGAGACAGGTGTGTCTTTATACAGGTAAATATATATATAATATATATAATATATATGGTTATTAAACCAGACCTTCACCTGGAGAGAGACAGGTGTGTCTTTATACAGGTAATATATATATATATATATATATATATATATATATATATATATATATATATATATATATATATATATATATATATATATAATATATATATATGGTTATTAAACCAGACCTTCACCTGGAGAGAGACAGGTGTGTCTTTATACAGGTAAATATATATATATATATATATATATATATATATATATATATATATATATATATATATATATATATATATGGTTATTAAACCAGACCTTCACCTGGAGAGAGACAGGTGTGTCTTTATACAGGTAAATATATACATATTTATATATATATATATATATATATATATATATTATATATATATATATATATATATATAATATATTATATATATATATATATATATATATATATATATATATATATATATGGTTATTAAAGCAGATCTTCACCTGCAGAGAGACAGACAGGTGTGTCTTAATACAGGTAAATATGATGTATAATATGTTATTAAACCACACCTTTACATGCAGCCAGAGAGACAGGTGTGTCTTTATCCAGGTAAATGTGTATAAATATGATGTAATGCTGCAGATGAAACTAGATCATAGTATAATTATATAATTAAAAACTGGTGTTATTATTCTAAATGTCAAGACTTTGTACTTTTTTTGTAAAAACGTGTGTACTTTCTTTTTTCTCTTTTCCTTTATGAGAGAGAATTATTCAAAAAGAGGTAAATATAGTACTTTAATACTCCAAGAGAACAAGAAGTATACAAATGAAGTACTTCAGTAGAAATATAAAAACAGCTAAGAAAGTACTACTTTCTTTCTCCTGGCGCAGTACTTCTCCTGTACTAGTACGTCAGTACTCCTCCCCCTGACGGCAGTAGTACTACAGGTGATTTAGTACTCCTGCAGGTACAACACGACGCCGGCTGTTAAAACACGTCCCGTCTGACAGATTGCGCAACGCGAGCTGTTCGTCAGCCTCAGGGGCCGGCGGTGCGTTCAGGGTCTCCAGGAGCCTCGGGCGTTTCTTTACGGACGTTCAGTAATTATGAGTTCACGTCACGTGACCACGACGCCGTCGAGGTAAAACTCACGAGGATAAACCTTTGTGGTACTTTTAGCTTCTTTCTGACTAAAGTACTACGTTTTGTACCTTAAGAGCTGCTTTTGAAAAAATACTTTCAATAGAGAGAAAAATACTTTCAATAGAGAGAAAAATACTTTCAATAGAGAGAAAAATACTTTCAATGGAGAGATTTAAACTTTCAGGAAGTACATCAAAGAGGTACATGTTGTCCTTTTTAATGTACTACATCTCAGAGGTACATGTTATACTTTATACTGTACTACATCTCAGAGGTACATATTGTACTTTTTACAGTACTACATCTCAGAGGTACATGTTGTACTTCATACTATACTACATCTCAGAGGTACATGTTGTACTTTATACTGTACTACATCTCAAAGGTACATGTTGTACTTCATACTGTACTACATCTCAGAGGTACATATTGTACTTTTTAATGTACTACATCTCAGAGGTACATGTTCTACTTTATACTGTATACAAATACATATACACATATATATATATATACATACATATATATATATATATATATATATATATATATATATATATATATATGTGTGTGTGTGTATGCATATACAGAAACATCAGATATACTAGTATAAATACTTTAACTATGTATATTATTTCACTGCAGTGAAGACTAATAAATAGATAATAAATAATAAAACAGATTTAATAAATTCATCAACTCAGTTTTGAATCTATTTCCACGTTGTGTTTTTTAAATTCTTTGAGTTTGACAGCCGTTTATTAAATCTGACGTTTTAAGGGTTTTTGGATCGAAGCCCTAAAGGGACTCGAGCCGATCGCTCAGTCCTCAGTGAAAGTGCAACGCTTGCGAAAGAGTGATTACGGAGTGATTAACGGCCGCTGCTCCTCTGATTGATGGATCTCTCTCTTCCTGTTGTGACATCAGTAATAAATAATCCCGGGTGATTCACGCTGTTTCGCTGACGTCGGGACTCTTATCGCCGTGGTGACAAACACTGTCAATCACCGGCGAGGAAGAGGAGCGCCTCGAGGATGACTCGCCGCCGACTCACTTCCTGCTCCGTCACGCCCCGAAAACACCAACCAGCTGACGTCAGACCAGATCTGACTTCATCCTGAGAACCCTGAGCCGCCGGTTACGAAGTACTTTTTTATTATGCTATATGTATACTATACAAGGATTGTTTTATGATATACTATAATACAACTTCTCCAAATCCATCTTCTATAACTACACCTCCATTAGCTTCACCTTCTTCTCCTTCGCTTTCCTCTTTTCACCCCCCGGTAAGTTCTCTCTCCTCCGTCCTCATATCCTTCCAGATCCTCATCTCCTCATGTCCTCATCTCCTCATCTCCTTCCTCCAGGTTCTTGGTATCTCAGGCTCTGCTCTCCCTCTTCTCATCCTACCTCAACGACCGCACTTACCGGGTAACGTAGAACGGAACTGTGTCTGAACTACTGGGCGTCCCTCAGGGCAGCGTCCTGGGTCCTCTAGACTCTCTCGGCTCTGTCGTTCGCTCGCGTTGGCTTTTCCCGCCGTTCGCTGATGACACCCAACTGATCCTCGAGTTCACCCGATGGGAAACACAGGTAGCAGGTAGACTGACAACGTGGTCCAACCGCGGCCTCGGCCAATCGGCTCGTAGCTCCGTCACTGCCAGCTAAACACTCAACAAACTTTGTCCTTTCTTGTCCTTCCTTTTCTTGTTGTTCTCGTGGTTTAATGCACTTATTGTGCGTTGCTTTGTAATGTAAATGACTTTTTTCGACATATTCTACTGTGACTTTTTATTTTCATTATATCCTATGAATTACTTTTTTCATAAAAAAACTATACTTTCACTTTTTATCACTTTTCTCGACATCAGAAAAGTGATCATTGCTGTAACTCTCGCTTACCATTTAATATTTTCCTCATAACAGGTAATGAAACATTGCCCCCTCCTCCTCTTTCTCCTCCTCTTCCTCCTCCTCCTCTTCCTCACCTGTGTTTCGGTCAGACACAGCCCGTTGGCCAGCTGCTTCCTCTCCGCTCCGACTACGTAGTGGTTCTTCTCGAAGGCTCGTTCCAGCCGGAGCAGCTGCGACGGGGAGAACGCCGTGCGGATCCGTTTGGGCTTCCTGGAGAACGGCCCGTGGAGCAGCAGGTTCTCGGGGCCGCCGTCGTCCCCTGATCGCACAAACGCACAAACACACAAACACAACGCGGTGAGCGACCAGCGACACACTGGACCCCTGCACACCTGCAGGACTTAGACAAGTCCGAAGTATTTGTTCTCAGACGCTGAATCTCTCGTCTGGAACTCGTCTGACGCTGATGGAACAAAGACGACGTCAATGTTAATAAAGTTTAACGCCTGAAAGGACGCAAAGAGTTCAACAGACGACTTCCAGGACTGTTGAGTTCATGAGAGCAGTGTTTTCTCCTTTAATTCATTGGTTCATTGGTTCATCACTTCATTGGTTCTTTAGTTCATTGGTTCATTAGTTCATTGGTTCATTGGTTCTTTAGTTCATTGGTTCTTTAGTTCATTGGTTCATCAGTTCATTGGTTCTTTGGTTTATTGGTTCTTTAGTTCATTGGTTCTTTAGTTCTTTGGTTCCTTGGTTCCTTTAGTTCATTTGTTCATTAGTTCTTAAGTGCATTGGTTCATCAGTTCAGTGGTTCATTGGTTCATCAGTTCATTGGTTCATTGGTTCATCAGTTCATTGGTTCTTTGGTTTATTGGTTCCTTAGTTTATTAGTTCATTGGTTCTTTAGTTCATTGGTTCATTGGTTCTTTAGTTTATTGGTTCTTTAGTTCATTGGTTCTGTGGTTCATTGGTTCATTGGTTCTTTAGTTTATTGGTTCTTTAGTTTATCGGTTCTTTAGTTCATTGGTTCTTTAGTTCATTGGTTCTTTAGTTCATTGGTTCATTGGTTCTTTAGTTCATTGGTTCTTTAGTTCTTTGGTTCCTTTAGTTCATTTGTTCATTAGTTCTTTAGTTCATTAGTTCTTAAGTGCATTGGTTCATCAGTTCAGTGGTTCATTGGTTCTTTGGTTCATTGGTTCATTGGTTCCTTAGTTTATTGGTTCATTGGTTATTTAGTTCATTGGTTCATTAGTTCATTGGTTCATTGGTTCTTTAGTTCATTGGTTCATTGGTTCTTTAGTTCATTGGTTCATTGGTTCTTTAGTTCATTGGTTCTTTTGGTTCATTGGTTCATTGGTTCTTTAGTTCATTGGTTCTTTAGTTCATTGGTTCATTTGTTCATTAGTTCATTTGTTCATTAGTTCTTAAGTGCATTGGTTCATCAGTTCAGTGGTTCATTGGTTCATCAGTTCACTAAACAAAGCCAGAGTCAGTTTTATTCGTCATTTTTTTCAGACATTTTTGTGCAAACATACAGAAGATTTGAAATTGTGTTTCTCTTCTGTTCGTTCTTTAGTTCATTGGTTCTTTGCTTCATTCGTTCTTTGATTCGTTAGTTCTTCGGTTCATTGGTTCATTACTTAATTAGTTAATTGGTTAATGGGTTCTTTGATTCATTGGTTCACTAGTTCCCTCGACTTCATGCTTCACACCTTATTTATCCTCATATGATGAATAATTAATAAGCGCTGCTTGAAGGAGTTGAGATGAAACATCTCATTGTGAGCGACTGCTTCTCTGTGATTATTCTGCAGATAACAAAACAATAACTTCAGCACAGAAGAGATGTGAACCCACAACCTCTGAGAGGAGACGATCCACCGCACAGCCCAGTGATAGATCCATTATATTAATGTTAATAACTGAATAAAACAGCTAGAACAGCTGATTCATGTCTCTGCTGTTGTGTGTTCGGTCAATATTTACTTCAGGAGAATATTATAACGACAATTTTTAACCCAAAATAATGAGCACAAAGAATAATTTGAGTCGTGCTTTGAAGCTTCACAAAGCCAGCTGAGAACGAGGGAATGCCATCCGACCGGTCGGCACGCAGAAACACCACAAGTGTTGTTTTCATAACCTTCAGACAGAAATAGATCTGAATGAATGTTTGTCTTTACGTTTGTGTCTGACATCACCTTTTATAAACTAAAGCGCTGCACACCTTCACACCGTCGTGCGTCCTGTTTAAACTTTTTTTTAAAAAGCACCAAAGTCACATTGTGCAGAAAAAGAAACTGACCAAATATTGTTTTTACATTAAAAATCCTTTTTTTCTTCCTGCAAAACTAAACGTGAAGCTTCTGTATGTTAGTGTGTGTGTGTGTGTGTGTGTGTGTGTGTGTGTGTGCGTGCGTGCGTGCGTGTGTGTGTGTGGCCTCAGGCTTTTGTTGCTCCGAATCGCTACGTTCGACGTTCTAATCCCGCCCACTTTTTTCAGCGGTCCAATCAGACGCAGAGGATTTGATTTGACTTCCTTCCTGTGACGAGACGATAAAAACGATCGAACTTCCACTTGAAATGGATTAAAAGTCACAGAAATACGAAAGTATTCTTTCATATGAACAGTTTTTTATAGATATAATCGAGATACTTGTTTAAGGTACTTCTCCACAGTCAGTGTATTACTACAACGTTCTGTTGTAAAAGTACTTATCGGACCTAAAAGACGTTTTATTTCTATTGAGTTACTTTTAAAGCAGGAAAGTCAAAACATGTGTTTCCAACCAGCTTCTTAAATGTGCATGTTTTTAGTTTAATGAGACTAATTATAAAGTTTTCACACTTTTTTTCTACAAAAAATATAAATAACCGTCTTTCTAAACTAAAGTAAATGACATAGTTTACTTGTAAAGAAATCAATTGTAAATAAAAAGCTTTGCTTTCAGTGGGAAACTTTGTTTTCCTCGAGGACGTCTGGAGTCTCGCCAGAAACATTTCAATAAAAAAACACAAAACAAACTTTAACCCTCAACCGACTGAAAACATTTACGTTAGACAGTAAAATAAATATCGGTGTTTTTTTTCTACGCGGTTCTTCTGATTTCCCTGAAGCGGTTTCGGGATTTCATCTGTCGACCAATCGGATCGTCGCAGGTTCCAAAAGTTTAAAAAAACAAACACGAACTCATTTGTTTACGAGATGCGTTCGCGTGCCGTTCGGTAAAATCGGATCCGAGAGAAGCAACGTGGGCGGGGTAAAAAAATGACACAATAAAACCGGACGTTGTGTTTCTTTGTGTCGTCGCTTTCGCTCCGAACCCACACGCACCGCTTATTGAAATCTCACGTAAATATTACAATAAAATTTTACATAAAAACAAATCCGCGGCGTTCGACGCGCGGGAAAAAGAAAAAGGTCGGTTTGCTCGGCGGCGAGGAGGACAATGGCGGCGAGCAGAAAGCCGAGCCGCGCCAGCGCCTTTTTAGCCGCTTAGCCTTTTTAGCCTTTTAGCCGCCGCCGCGGCGTCGCATTCATATGCAAAGCCGGCGGCGGCGGAGACGCTGGAGCGCAACGCCGACCTCCAAAGGACGGTTGGTTTGTGTCGGCGCGAGAAAAGAAACCGAGACGAAACTACGACGAGGACGAGTCTGCGGCAAAGTCAGAGGTCAAAGGTCACGAGTTCAGGTTTTATTTATTATTATTATTTATTGTTTATTTGAGTAGCGAAACTTTTAAAAGTTCATGAAACAAACTCAATGAATAAAATCACTCCTCCTCTTTCTCCTCTTTCTCCTCTTTCTCCTCCTCTTTCTCCTCTTTCTCCTCCTCTTTCTCCTCTTTCTCCTCTTTCTCCTCTTTCTCCTTCTCTCTCTCTATCTTCTCAGGTTCAATCCACCGATCACATATTTACTTCTTTTGCTAAATTCAAATACTTGCATCTTAATATTCTGATATTTAGATACTTCAAAGTATAATCATACTGCTGGAGGCCGACGCTGACGCCACGCTGCCTGACAACAACAACAACAACAACAACAACAACAACAACAACAACAACAACAACACATTGCTGTCCTTCCATTCTCCAGACAAGCTTCTCCTGTTCAGGGTCACGTCTGATACTCATGAGAGATGTTATAATGCAACATATATGTTGTATTATAACATATGTGTTGCATTATAACATATATGTTGTATTATAACATATGTGTTGCATTATAACATATATGTTGTATTATAACATATGTGTTGTATTATAACATATATGTTGCATTATAACATATATGTTGCATTATAACATATATGTTGCATTATAACATCTGTGTTGCATTACAACATATATGTTGCATTATAACATATATGTTGCATTACAACATATATGTTGCATTATAACATATATGTTGCATTATAACATATGTGTTGTATTATAACATATATGTTGCATTATAACATATGTGTTGCTTTATAACATATATGTTGCATTATAACATATGTGTTGTATTATAACATATATGTTGC
Organism: Clinocottus analis; assembly: GCF_023055335.1. Lineage (NCBI taxonomy): Eukaryota > Metazoa > Chordata > Actinopteri > Perciformes > Cottidae > Clinocottus > Clinocottus analis. The sequence goes on along the minus strand of NW_027176215.1, from coordinate 9,052 downwards.
ATTATAACATCTGTGTTGCATTATAACATATATGTTGCATTATAACATATATGTTGCATTACAACATGTGATATTATAACAAACATTCCCCCTGCGGGTTCAGAGCTGCGTGTCTGTGGGAGGAAGCCGGAGAACCCGGAGGGAACCCGCCGCCACGGAGGAGAACGTGCAGACTCCACACAGACGGACCGCCCGGGGGATCGAACCCGCGGCCCCGCTCGCTGTGAGGTGACAGCGACAGCCACGACACCACGAGCAGCCCACCATGAGGAAGACGAGGAAGACGAGGATGATGAGGACATAAAAAGAACTGTGTTTTGGAAACAGAAACAGCTGCACCATATATACATATATATATATATATATATATATATATATATATATATATATATATATATATATATATATATATATATATATATATATGTATATATATATATACACACACATATATATGTATATATGTGTATATGTGTATATATATATGTATATATACATGTATATATATACACATATATATATATACACACACATATATATATATATATATATATATATATATATATATATATATCACTTCATTAAAGCTATTAATTTTATTTAAAGGTTTTTTTGAGCTGCTGACTTTAAACCATCAACTTGTTTGTTTATTTTATCAACAACTTAACTTATGGAAACATGAAAAGAGGAGGACGAGGAGGAGGAGGAGGATGAAGAGGAGGAGGAGGAGGAAGAGGAGGAGGACGAGGAGGAGGAGGGTTGTTGGGGCAGATGGCACATCAGGCTCCCCTGGCACTGACAAGTCCAGACCTGTCAGTGTGTGTGTGTGTGTGTGTGTGTGTGTGTGTGTGTGTGTGTGTGTGTGTGTGTGTGTGTGTGTGTGCTTAACAAATCAGAGCTTAGAGGTTACTAACAGTCTGTATTCTCGTGCTTAACTGTCCTCCTGTTGTTCACTAATCTGATTAGCTCAGACGAGCTAACGAAGCTAACGGCTAGCTGATGATCAGCATCAGCGCTCTGAGACCCAGCGTGCAAATATAAAACAAAAGAACGATGAAGGCGAGTTCACGATGTTAAAGTCTGGTCCCTCTGCAGCCTGAAGGGACACAGAGACTCAAAGACTCAGAGACTCAGAGACTCAAAGACTCAAAGACTCAAACGTCGCTGCTCGTTGAATCAAAACAATCAGAAAGTTTCAGTCATTTTAAAGAAAAAGAGAAAAATGTTTTCAGAGCAGAAACTAAACGAAGCTCCTCGAAGGCCACGTGCACGTGGGCCGCTGCTACCACGTGCACGCTGCTACCACGTGCACGCTGCTACCACGTGCACGCTGTTACCACATGCACGCTGCTACCACGTGCACGCTGTTACCACACGTGCACGTGCCCCGTGCACGTGTGGTAACAGCGTGCACGTGGTAACAGCCTCACACCACTGAAGCCGTCGATGATGTAATAACTGCGTTATAACACAGTTATTACAGAGTTATTACACTTTAACATTGTAAAGCTGCTCTTAAGGGAGCTGGTTCTGGCAGGATGAGCTTCATATTATTATTATTATTTAATAATATATTTAATGAGATATGAAAAAACATGTTTTTAGCATTTTGACAAAATGTTTTAGTTCAATTTAAACATTTTAATGATATTTAAAAAATTGCAGAATTTTGACAAAATGATTCTAAAGTCCCTTAAAATAAAAGAAATATTTTGAAATGAACATTATTTCATTATTAAAATGGTTCTATTCTGTTTTTTAACAGGCGAAAGAAAATCATTACTTTCAATATTTCTACAAAACTAAAACATCCAAAAGAAGAAAAAATGAATTTACAGGATTTTAACTGGATAAAATGTCCAAATAAAATATTAAAACATCTTCAAAAGGTTTGAACTCGTTCTTCATTAGCGATGATTTGAGAAAACAAATAATTTCATAACGATGATGAAACCTTGTGCTGATCAAATATAAATATTGATTCACAATCTGTTCCTGTGACTTCAGGCTGTTTCGTTGTGTCAATAAAGTTTGTTTGAATTGAATCAGGGTTTAAACTCACGAGGAGTTTGTTTGCTTTGTATTAATTTCACAGGAACGTTCAGTCTGCTGGGTTTTATTAACAAAGTCTGAATATTAATATCAAATTAAAATCATCAAAAAAAGATGAAGGTCTTCATAAAAAAAGAAAAATCTGTTATTTTGATTTGTCTTGAAACATTTATTGGCATTATAATTATTAATAACTTATTTTCCTGCTGCACATTTCATAAAATAATAATATTATCAGAAAGGTGAGGTCACGTGACCCCAGAGGTCAAAGGTCACGAACAGATTTCACCTCTTTGACGTGAAACTGAGTTTTAAACTTTATTTAAATTCGAGGCCATGACAAAGTCAGAGATCCTGAACTTGTCAGATGATTTATTTTGGGATTAAAGAGATTTAAATGTTGCAGAAGATTTAAAAAAAAACATGAAGTGAAATGTTTAAATAATAAATAATAAATAAAGTTCTGCAACAACAGACGCTGCTCTTTAATGAAGAACACTGGACGTCAAGGAGTTTAAATAAAGTTAAAAACACTTTATCATTCCCCTGTTTTACTTTGTTAATCTCTTAATCCTGATATTTAAATCATATTTTGGTTTCCATGAGGATTTCAAGGTGAGATTTCTTTCTTTTCTCTGTTGATTAAAGAGCAGCGACACGTTTCCATAATGTTGTCTTTTCTTTAATCAACAAGCAGTTATTGTTTACTTTGTATTTGAATGCACTTTGTGTGCAACATTAATGTGTTTTAAACACTCAAAGGTTCTTTATTGCTTATTATATTCAGTGTAAATAAATCATATTCAACTCTTTTCATGTTTTTTTGTTGTTTTTTAATTATATTTAATCACATTTATTCTATTTATATAATAATAATCTCCCTGACCGCCCCCTGCTGGGTCGCATCCCACATGTTAATTAACTCTGCACCAATTATTTATGTTTTATTCATTATTATTTCTCTCTTCAAAAAAAAGCATCAATTTCTCAATAAAAAAGCTCTAAAATATTTTATTCTCTTTATTTTTTTTCTCCTTATACGTTTTAATGACGTCACAACCTCCCGCATGTTTGCTCACGTGATGATGAAAATGTTTTGGATTATAAATCAAACTACAGATTAAAACAATCAGTAATAATTAATATTTCATCTCGAGGCGGAAAAACAGGCGAGAAGAAGAAAAAACTCAGATTTCAGATTCTGGTCAACTGTTTTTTTCCCGCGAGATCTTCAGATGAACTTTAATTGATTTAATATCGATCATGTGATTTATTCTTCATGAGTTTTCTGTAAAGAGGAAGATTTTAATCATAATTATCAAAACGGGTTGAAAGTGTTTCAAAAGATAAATGAAGCAGTTTGTTTTCTGTCATTTAATAAAAAGTTAAAATCTCTTTTTTAATTATTATATAAACAATAAAATCTTCAGTCAAATAAAGAAAACACGGGTTTATGTGTAATTTAGTGATTTAAAAACCATAAACCCGTTTCATAATCTATAAAACAATAAAATTCCTCTGACTTCAATTTACATTAAAATAAATAAAACAAACTATTTCAAAACTTTCAGGAGAAGAAACTTTAATTTAAACTTTAAAGTTCTGATTAAATTAAAGTTGCTTCACTTTAATTTAATCAAAATGTTTTATAACTGAATGATAAATGTTACATATTTAAAGAAAATACGAAATATTATAGAAACTTCTCTTCTGAGACACAACTGAGTACCACATTGTTATTAATAATAATAAAGTATGATTATTATTATATTATTATAGGGTATAATCAGCATTAATCAGGATTAAAAACAACAAATCAATGATTCCTTCTGTAAGATATGAGATAATTTATATTATTTACTGTCTGCTCAGTGTATTAATACATCACTTATAACATTTATATTGATTATTAGAAGTAGAACAGCTGATAAAACAATAACATGTAAAAAAAAAACACTGAACGGGGTTTTATTCTATATATTAAATATCTCTCAAATTCAGTTGAAATACTGCAGTACTACTACACTAAATACTGCAGTACTACTACACTAAATACTGCAGTACTACTACACTAAATACTGCAGTACAACTACACTAAATACTGCAGTACTACTACACTAAATACTGCAGTACTACTACACTAAATACTGCAGTACAACTACACTAAATACTGCAGTACTACTACACTAAATACTGCAGTACAACTACACTAAATACTGCAGTACTACTACAATAATACTATTAATATTATTATTATAGTAAAAAGGTGAATAAATAAAACATTAATGAAGAAAATGAAGTGGAATAAAATATTTTTTCGTGGTTTTTTTTACTGTTTCCTGTCTAATAAAATAATTGCAACACACACTTTAGGATTAAATGTACAAATAATATGAATTATAGAAGCGCAATGACAGAAAATATTCATATTTTCCCGTTTTAACACATGCAAAGTGATTTAAATCAAAGCTGCTTGAGCTCAAACACTAGAATAAAAGCATGGATATAATAATAATAATAATAATAATAATAATAATATTAATAATAATAATAAGCCTGACGGGCAGCAACACGCTACATATAATAATTCATAACTCGCGCGCCTCACCTTGGAAGCGGTGGCCCAGGTAGCGGCTGCGCAGCACCCAGGGGTAGAAGCTCAGCTCGCGGTGCTGCGCGCTGCTGAAGAAGCTCTGCGCGGGGACGTGCAGCGGGTGCAGCGGGTGCGCGTGCGTCCCGGGCTCCTGGAGCAACAAGTCCGGCCCGGAGGAGAACAAAGTCCTGCCGCCGCCTCCGCCGCCGCCGCCGCCGCCGCCTCCGCCGCTCCCACCGCCCTGGAAGCAGGAGCCGAAGACCCCCGCGGCGGCGGCGGCGGCGGCGGCCGCGGGGTGCAGGGACTCCGGGAAGCGCAGCGCCGTGGGCCGGATGGGCTCGTCCCCGGAGCCGCTGCTGCTGCTGTGGTGGTGGTGGTGGTGCTGGTGGTGCTGGTGGTGGTGGCTCGGCGGCTCCTTCCCGACCAGAGACTCGATGGTGAAGCACTTCTTGCCGCTGCTGCTGCTGCCGCCGTGGAACATGGTGACACCTCGGGGCGCTGCGAGAGGAGGGTGAAGGTGATGAAGATGGGAAGAGTTCGGCGGCGGTCCGGTGAAGTCCAGCAGGTCCTCGGACTCTAGAGCCCCAGACTCCCCGCGCAGAGAGCCATGACTCCCCTCAGAGTCCAGTGCGGAGGGGAGGGAGGGGGGGGGGGGGACAACAACAACAACAACAAAATAGTCCGGATTGTCGTGTCAGCCGGTAGAGACGCTGCCCCTCTCTCTCTCTCTCTCTCTCTCTCTCTCCCTCTCTCTCTCCCTCTCTCTCTCCCTCTCTCTCTCTCTCACCTGCGTCCGGGGCGGTGTCTCTGCAGAGTCCGCGCACAGGTGATAAACACACAAAAACAAACAACAAACTCCTCTCAAAGTCTCCTCCGGGGTCCGTGGAGCGGCGGCGGGGTTCGTGCGGGGTTCGTGCGGGGCTGCTGCGGGGTCGATGTGTCCTCGCGCCTCTTGGAGCCGCGCGCTGGAGTCTGAGCCGGAGAGAGAGAGGGAGAGAGAGAGTAAGATACCTGCCCGCCCGCCCTCCTGGAGAGGTGCGCTGCGCATGCGCAGAGGGAAGCGCTTTCGGATACAGCCATTTTGTTGATCGAGTGGATGACGAGGAGGGAGGGGCCGCCGGAGGAGACAGATGATGGACAGTGATGAAGACGATGATGATGATGATGAGGTCACGACAGAGATGACGTCACTGGCGAGCGCGTGAAGCTGCGTCATGAAATCACACGTGACTTCATCGTCAATAATCATCTGACGTCATGTTTGTTTTGTTTTAATATTAAAGAGAGTTTTATGTTCAGTGTTGGAAATATTAATTATTAATTAACTCTTTATTTATTATCTTTGTTAATAGTGTTCGTTTCTTATTTTCTTGTGTGTGTGTGAGTGTGTGTGTGAGCGCGTGTGTGCGTGTGTGAGTGTGTGTGTGACTGTGTGTGTAAGTATGTTTGTGTGTGTGAGTGTGTGTGAAAGTATGTGTGTGTGAGTGTGTCAGTGAGTGTGTGTATGTGTGTGTGTGTGTGTGTGCGTGTGTGTGTGTGTGTGTGTGTGTGTGAGTGACAGGTCAATTGACACAGAACAAGACAATTGACCTCAGAGGTCAAAGGTCAGAGGAAACTTCCTCTTTTATCTGTTTCTCACGTTGCTGACGGACAAAAAATAGTTTATCAATAATAAATATAATTTATCTTATGAATAAATAAAATCTACACCTGGGAATATTAACACAAATAAACATTAAACAGATATTTATATTTTCTGCCACTTAATACTTTTAGTTAATGTACTTTTTACTGCAGTACATTCATTAAATACTTCAGTAACTTTACTGATGCAGGTTATTAAAACTTAATAGCAGCAGAACATAAAGTTATTAAACAAGTTGCTTCTGTAATGACGCTGTAATTATATATATATTAATAATAAGTAAGTATTTTATTGCAGGACTTGTACTCGTAACAGAGTATTTGTACACTGTGTACTGTGTGTATTAGTACAAACTGATTCATAAATCAGATCCATGAGGAGAAAACTGGAGGAAAAGTCTTTGTTTGTATTTATTGATCCGTTGTTTTGTTATTAAAACACAGATTTAGGGGCTGAAACATTTAATAAACATTTATTGATCCCAGAAGAGAAATCATGAAATACAGAAATATTAACAACTAGAATATATGAAGAGGTACAAGTACAACAGACAATACACAAGATTACAACACCAATAACTCAATGATAATTAATAAGTTCACATCAGGGTTGTGTGATTTCAACATCACACACACGCACACACACATCACACATATACACACACTAATATTCACACACACACACACACTTACACACACCCATTTACACACACACACACACACACACAGCATGACGTTGTGAGCCTTGAAGAAAACATTCTGCTGTAACTTCTTACAGCGAAGTCTGTGATGGAGGGCAAGTTATCTATATATATATATATATAGATATATATATCTATATATATATATATATATATATATATATATATATATATATATACATATATATATATATATGTATATATATATATATATATATATATATATATATATATATAGCAGCACGGTGTGGTCTTGTTGAGTCCTCACTGGTCGTCTCTCTGGTGAGCGTTGACGTTCAGAGCGTCAGAGGACGACAAAAGTGTAAAGTTTTGTTTTTTAAATTATCTGCGACTCGCTGATCAGACACCACGTGGACGTCTGATCGCGACCCCTGTCCCCGGGCCCCGGGCTCTGGCCCCCGGGCTCTGGTCCCCGGTCCTCTGGTCCCGGGTCCTCTGGTCCTCGGGTCTTTTCCTGTGCGGCTTTTGGACCTGGAGGACAAATGCCAGCCCATTCAGGAGCCGCTAATTGTGGCCCGGGGAAGCCGCACAAAGGCCCCCTGCCTCAGCCTTCAATGGGCGGCCCCGCGGAGGCCCGTGTGAACCACGGAGCCCCATCCTGCCCCCCCCCTCTCCTTCACACACACACACACATGTTAATTAATAGGCCTTACTGGCAGTGGGATCCCGCTCGGCCTTTGATTGAAGGCGGCCATTAGCATCTATTAATTTAGCCTCTGGCGCTTTATCGCCGGCCCTGAAAGAGGGAATTAAGTGGTGTGAGTGATTGTGAGGACTCGTGGGTGTGAGGCCGAGTTAAAATGTGATTATTGTCCGGCGGCCCGGAGCCGGCTAACTGCTGCTAAGCCCTCTTGAGAGTGAAGGGGCGCCTCCTCTCATTAGCGCCCAACAAGGGGAGCGATATTAACAGGAAATAGCTGCAGAATTTTTCGGTGTTTTTTCTTCTCCTCCTCCTCCTCCTCCTCTCACTTCTAATCTCTGCTCTTTATGTTCCAGGTGAAAAGAGCACTGAGAGACGGAGACGAGGGGGAAGAGGACGGAGAAACAGCCACAGTGACGACGCCGCGGACCGGCCGCCGGGACGCAGCCGAGAGGTTCTGGGTTTGAGGTTTAATTGGGTCGAGAGGAGCAGCTGCAGGAGGGAGAGCTGGACTCAACAAAGATGCAGAGACGAGAAGAGGAGGAGGAAGAGGAGGAGGAGGAGGAGGAGGAGGAGGAGGAAGAGGAGGAGAGGAGGAGGAAGAGGAGGAAGAGGAGAAGGAGGAGGAAAGAGAGAAACGGTTTAAAGTCTTCAAGTCTAAAAGATAAACTGTGTGGTGGAGAAACGAGACGCAGCGGCTTTAACACGACTACTCTAACGAGCCGAGATCAACTAAACCTAACCTAACCTAAACAAACTAAACTAAACTTAAACTAACCTCACCTTAACTAAACTAAGACTAAACTAGATCTAACCTAAACCACACTAAAACTAAACTGAACCTTAACTAAACTAATCTCAACCGAAACTAAACATTAACCAGAAAAAAACTTAACTAAACCTAGCCTAAACTAAACATAAACCAAAAAGACACACACACACTCACACACACACAAACACACACACACACACACACACACACACACACGTCAAAAAGAGTTTATGCTGAATCATTGATATCAGCAGATGATTTCTGTCAACAGAGAGTTTACCATTTTTGGAACTGAGTTTAGAAGTACTTTTACTGCAGTAAAAGGATCTGATTAAGTACTTTTACTGCAGTACAGGAACTGAATACTTCTTCCCAATGGAGCAGATTCAACTCTAATAAAATAATAAAACTAATTAATACAGAATAATTATTCATAAACTCGTTTTTGAGCTTGTTTATTGTCACAAACTTTTACTTTTCTTCATCCCAATACATCCAGCATGATTGACCTCCCTCCCTCCCTCCCTCCCTCCCTCCCTCCCTCCCTCCCTCCCTCCCTCCCTCCCTCCCTCTCTCTCTCTCTCTCTCTCTCTCTCTCTCTCTCTCTCTCTCTCTCTCTCTCTCTCTCT
>NW_027176214.1:458750-461642 GCF_023055335.1 Clinocottus analis | reverse complement strand
GAAAGAACCAGAGAGATAAAGAACGAGAGATAAAGACCAATAGATAAAGAACAAGAGACAAAGAACCAGAGAGAAAGAACAAGAGCGGCGGTTCTGGTTCTTACAGAACGCTGCAGCAGCAGAATCAGAGACGTTCTGTTTGTTGGAATCTGAAATAAAATCTTCTGGAGGTCAACGAGGTCAAACAGGAAGACCTGACTCTGCACTTCACTCTGCACTGAGAACACTGGGAACACTGGGAACACTGGGAACACTGGGAACACTGAGAACACTGAGAACACTGGGGACACTGGGAACACTGAGAACACTGGGAACACTGGGAACACTGAGAACACTGAGAACACTGGGAACACTGAGAACACTGAGAACACTGGGAACACTGAGAACACTGGGAACACTGGGAACACTGAGAACACTGGGGACACTGGGGACACTGGGAACACTGAGAACACTGGGAACACTGGGAACACTGAGAACACTGAGAACACTGGGAACACTGAGAACACTGAGAACACTGGGGACACTGGGGACACTGGGAACACTGAGAACACTGAGAACACTGAGAACACTGAGAACACTGAGAACACTGAGAACACTGGGAACTCTGAGAACACTGAGAACACTGGGAACACTGGGAACTCTGAGAACACTGAGAACACTGGGAACTCTGGTAAATCAGCTATAACTTTGTGATTCTGATGGCCCACTTCAGATGAAGAAGAGAAGTACAACATAGTAGAGTATAAGTACCTTCAAGTACTCGAGAGCCGTACTTTGTCTCTAAATACTGCACCCGAGTACAACCTGGAGGTACTCGTCGGGTTCTTTTACTTGAAGTGGATACTTTAGGTGGTATTAGTACACTCAGTGCGGTGAAGTACTTCTTAAAGGTATCTGGTTTCAGCTCTAAAGTACTGCAGTATCGTCCTGTAATGAAGTATAATAACTGTAATGGAGTATAATTAAAGTATAATTACTGTAATGGAGTTAACGGCTGCGGGTGATTGATGGTTTCATATTGATTCATATTGATCTTCGTCTTCTTCTTCGTCTTCTTCTTCTTCTTCTTCTTCTTCTTCTTCTTCTTCTTCTTCTTCTTCTTCTTCTTGTACATTTCAGACAGCGCCCCCTGCCTTCAGCTTTTCTTCTTCTTCGTCACCTCTTTGTCTTCACTGGTCCAAGCAGCAGCATGGCGGAGTCCCAGCAGTCAAACCAGCCAATCAGCACGCAGCACGGAGAGGAGGCCGTGGTCTCTCAACCTACTGGTGGCGCCGAGCAACAAGCCCCGCCCCCGAAGGCAGGCGGTCCTGATGGCATGGATCACCTGACAGTGATCAGCGACAACATGGACCACAGTAAATACACAGCTACTGATACATACATTTATATGTACATGTACATATACATACAAGTATGTATATATTACTATACTTCCTGTCTGAGTCTCTAAATACCTCCTGACTTCCTCTCTGACTCTCGGAGTCTTTTTGTTCCTACTGAAGACATAAATCTGTAATTTCATAAAATGTTGGGGTTTCCTGAGCAGGTTTTCCTCTCTCTCTCTTCCAGGTAACGGCGTCGGCTCCGTGGCGGCGGACTCGTCCCCCACTGTGTCCTCTGTGTCGCCCAAGTTCCACGCCCATCCCGGCGGCCACGCCCATGCTGGGGGCCACGCCCATCCCGGCGGCCACGCCCATGCTGGGGGCCACACCCATCCCGGGGGCCACGCCCACCCCGGCGGCCACACCCATCCCGGGGGCCACGCCCACCCAGGCGGCCACGCCCACCCAGGCGGCCACGCTAACGGGCGTCCTGGTCTAGGCAGCCGCTCCGGCTCGCTGGCGGGCTCCCCGAGGCCCTCCCTCAGCCGCCGGCCCAGCGCCATCCCGGAGGCCCCCGGGGACGGGTCCAAGCCGAGGGACTACCTGCTCCTGGCCATCCTGTCCTGCTTCTGCCCGCTGTGGCCCATCAACATCGTGGCGCTCACCTTCTCCGTGATGGTACGATTTCTGGACTTTCCTTTAGAAATGAAACCCAACGAACGCCAACGAGACCACAAACAATTACGGATTCATTCCTTTGATTTGAAACGGTTCAATATTAACAGACGGGTTGTTGAAAAGACAAAAACTATTGAGAAAGTCAGAATCTAGGTAAAGTTGAAAAATGTCCTTATGCTAAGCTAAGTTAGAGAGCAAATAACCCAAAATTTCTTCCCTTTTTTTGCCGCTCAGTCCCGAAACAGTCTGCAGCAGGGCAACGTAGACGGCGCTCGCCGTCTGGGCCGCAACGCCATGATTCTGTCCGTCGTCGCCATCTTGGGAGGGCTCGCCATCATCATCGCCGGCATCGCCCTCAACTGGGGATGTAAGTACAGTCAAGATGTTAAATATGAAAAGAATAAGATGTTCTCTGGCTCTCTGGCAACATTCTCTCCAGCTATGTAGACTTCTATACAACCAGAGGAGTCGCCCCCTGGTGGTCAGGAGAGAGAATGCAGCTTTAACACATGAAGCATAGACTTCTATACAACCAGAGGAGTCGCCCCCTGGTGGTCAGGAGAGAGAATGCAGCTGTAACACATGAAGCATAGACTTCTATACAACCTTCTTTCTGCCCCTCCAGTGATTCTGAAGTCCTGATTCAGAGCTCCTGGCTTCTTCCCTCACGACTCAGACCTCCTGAAGCTTCACATCGTTCTCCATCTTCTGCACCGGATGAATAAATAGAAGTCCTCCGTTCTTTGCTTTGTTTCTCGCTGCACGTCGAGCATGCCGCCGCGCTCCGGACGCCAAGAGGAGGAAGACGGACCTCACGACGCTCTCTTCCTCTCCTGCTTCCTGTCCACTTCCTGCAGGAAGTGGACCTCCGTCTCCTGACGGGTTTCCACTG